>NW_027521428.1:0-85331 GCF_052094955.1 Ictidomys tridecemlineatus
AGAGCAGAGGTTAAAGACTGAGGTGCAGAAGAATCGTTGCAGAGAGAAGAGGTTGGAGAATGGTGTGCAGAAGGCCTGTTACAGAGAGCAGACTTTTGAGACTGAGTTGCAGAAGACCTGTTACAGAGAGCAGATGTTTGATACTGGGGTGCAGAAGGATCATTACAGATAGCACAGTTTGGAGACTGGGTTTAGAAGAATTGTTGCAGAGAGCAGAGTTTTCAGACTGAGGCTTAGAAGGACTATTACAGAGCAGAGGTTGGAGTCTCAGGTGCAGAAGGACTGTTTCAGAAAGCAGAGGTTGGCAATTGGTGTGGGGAAGTACCGTTATAGAGAGAAGAGGTTGGAGACTGCGGTACAGAAGGACTGTTACAAAGAGCAGACGTTGGACCCAGAGGTGCAGACGGATTATTTCAGAGAGCAGAGATTGAATACTGGGGTGCAGAAATAGCTTTACAGAGAGCAAATAATGGAGACTGATGTGCAGGAGACTAAGGTGCAGAAAGATTGTTGCAGAGAGAAGAGTTTGGAGACTGGAATGCAGAAAGACTGTTACCGAAAGCAGAGGTTGGCAATTGGGGAGCAGATGGACCGGTACAAAGAGAAGAGGGTGGAGACTGTGAAACAAAAGGACTTATACAGAGAGCAAAGTTTGGAGACTGGATAGAAGAAGGATCATATCAGAGAGCAGATGTTGGAATCTGGGTTGCAGAAGGACTGTTACAGAGAGCACAGTTTGGAGACTGGGGTGCAAAAGAAATATTGCAGAGAGCAGAGTATTCAGACCTGGGTGAAGAAGGACTGATACAGAGGGAAGAGGTTTGAGACTGTGGTGGAGAAGGATCTTACAGAGAGTAGAGGTTGGAACTGGGGTGCAGAAGGACTGTTGCAGAAAGCAGAGGTTGGAGACTGGGGTGCAGATGGACTGTTACAGATAGCACAGTTTCTAGACTGGGTTGCAGAAGGATCTTACATAGAGCATTTTGGATACAGAGGTGCAGAAGAAGTGTTACAAGAGCAGAGGTTTAAGACTGGGGTGCTGAAGGATTGTTGCAGAGAGCAGCGTTTTCAGACTGAGGTGCAGAAGTACTGTTGCAGAGAGCAGATGTTGGATCCTGGGTTGCAGAAGGATCGTTACAGAGAGCAGAGGTTGAGACTTGGGTGCAGAAGGCTATTAAAGAGAGCAGAGTTATAAGACTGGGGTGCAGAAGGCCTGTTACAGAGAGCACAGTTTGGAGATTGGGTTGCAGAAGGACTGTTACAGAGAGCAGAGTTTGGAGAATTGGTTGCAGAAGGAACTTACAGAGGGCAAAGTTTGGAGACTGAGGTGCAGAAGGACTTTTACAGAGAGTAGAGTTTTGAGACTAAGGAGCAGAAGGAACGTTGTATAGAGCAGAGGCTGGAGACTGATGTCCAGATAAATTGTTACAGAGATCACAGGGTAGAGACTGGAGTTCAGAAGGAGTGTTACAGAGAGCATAGTTTGGAGATTGGGGTGCAGAAGAACTGTTACCGAGAGCAGAGGGTGGAGACTGGGGTGCAGAGGACTGTTGCAGAGTGCAGAGTTTGGAGACTGAGGTGCAGAAGAACTGTTACAGAGAGCAGAGTTTGGGGACTGGGGTGCAGAAAGACTAATACTGAAAGTAGAGGTTGGAGACTGGGGTGTAGAAGGACCGTTAGAGAGAGCAGAGTTTGGAGACTTCTGTAAAGAAGGACTGTTACAGGGAGCAGAGGTTGGAGACTGGGGTTCTAAAGGATCATTCCAGAGAGCAGATGTTGTAGACTGGTGTACAGAAGTATCTTACAGACAGCATAGGTTGGAGACTGAGCTGCATAAGTACTGTTACAGAGACCAGTGGTTGAAGACTGGGGTGCAGAATGTTCGTTGCAGAGAGAAGAGTTTGGACATTGATGTGCAGAATGATCGTTGAGGAGAGCAGAGGTTGGAGACTACGGTGGAGAACGATACTTACAGAGAGCAGATGTTGGAGACTGAGGTGCAGAAGGACAGTTACATAGAGCACAGGTTGAAGACTAGGGTGCAGAAGAAATGTTGCAGAGAGTAGAGGTTGGACACTAGGTTGCAGAAGGACTATTCCAGAGAGCAGAGGTTGTAGACTGAGGTGCAGAAGGACTGTTACAGAGAGCAGAGGTTGGAGACTGGGGTACAGAAGAACTGATACAGAAAGCAGACTTTGGAGACTGTGGTTCAGAAGGACTGTTTCAGAGAACAGATTTTGGAGACTGGAGTGCAGGAGGACCGATGCAGAGAGCTGAAGTTGGAGATTTAGGTGCCTAAGATTGTTACAGAGACCAGAGGTTGGATACTGGGGTGCATATAGACTGTTACAGAGAGCAGAGGTTGGAGATTGAGGTGCAGAAGAATCTTACAGAGAGCAGAGGTTGGAGACTGGGGTGCAGAATAACTGTTGCAGAGAGTAGAGTTTGACAATTGGGGTGCAGAAGGACCGTTACAGAGAGAAGAGGTTGGTGACTGTGGTACAGAAGGACTGTTACAGAGAGCAGAGTTTGGAGACTGGGGTGCAGAAGGACCATTGCAGAGAGCAGAGGTTGGAGACTGAGGTGCAGAAGGATCGTTACAGAGAGCAGAGGTTGGAGAATGAGGTGCAGAAGGACTTTTACAGAGAGCAGAGGATGGAGACTGGGGTGCAGAAGGATTCTTACAGAGAGCAGAGGATGGAGACTGGGTTGCATAAGGAGTGTTGCAGAGAGCAGAGTTTGGATATTCTTGTTCAGCAGAACTGTTAAAGAGAGCAGAGTTTGAGACTGGGGTTCAGAAGGATTGTTACAGAGTGCAGAGGTTTTATTCGGGTGCAGCAGGACTGTAACAGAGAGTAGAGCTTTGAGACCGGGGTGCAGAAGAACTGTTACAGAGAGCAGAGGTTGGAAACTGCAGTGCAGAAGGCCTGTTACAGAGAGCATTTGTTGGAGACTGAGGTGCAGAAGGATCATTACAGAGAGCAGAGGTTGGATACTGAGGTGCAGAAGGACTGTTACAGAGACCAGAGGTTGGAAATTGAGTTGCAGAAAGATTTTTACAGAGAGCAGAGGTTCGAGACTGAGGTGCAGAAGGACTGTTACAGAGAGCAGAGTTTTAAGACTGGGGTGCAGAAGTATCGTTTAAGAGAGCAGAGGTTGGAGACTGAGTTGCAGAAGGATCGTACAGAGAGCAGAGGTTGGATCCTGGGGTGCAGAAGCACAGTTACAGAGACCATAGGTTGGATACTGAGGTGCAGAAGAAATGTTGCAGAGAGCATAGATTTGAGACTGGGGTGCAGAAGGACTGTAACAGAGAGCAGAGTTTGGAGACTGAGGTGCAGAAGGACTGTTACAGAGAGCAGAGGTTGGATTCTGGGTTGCAGAACTACTGATACACAAAGCAGAGTTTGGAGACTGGGGTGCAGAAGGACCATTACAGAGAGAAGAGTTTGGAGACTGAGGTATAAATGGACTGTTACAGAGAGCAGTGGTTGGAGACTGGGGTGCAGAAGGACTGTTGCAGAGAACAGAGGTTGGAGACTGGGGTGCAAAAGAACTGTTGCAGAGAGCATAGTTTTGAGACTGAGGTGCAGAAGGTTTGTTACAGAGAGCAGAGGTTGGATACTGGGATGCAGAATGATGTTACAGAGAGCAGAGTATGGAGAATGAGGTGCAGAAGGATTGTTGCAGAGAGCAGAGGTTTGAGACTGAGGTGCAGAATGATCGTTTCAGAGAGAAGAGGTTGGAGACTGGGAGAAGAAGACCTGTTAGAGAGAGCAGAGGTTGGAGATTGGGGTGCTGAAGGCCTGTTACAGAGAGCAGAGGTTGGAGACTGGGGTGCAGAAGGGCTGTTACAGATAGCACAGTTTGTAGACAGGTTTGCAGAAAAATATTATAGAGAGGCAGAGTTTAGAGACTTGATTGCAGAATGATTGTTGCAGAGAGCAGAGTTTTCAGACTTAGGTGCAGAAGGAGTGTTGCACAGTGCACATGTTCTAGAGTGGGGTGCAGAACGACTCTTTCAGAGAGCAGAACTTGGAGAATGGGGTGCAGAAGTTTTCTTACAGGGAGCAGAGGTTAAAGACTGGGGTGCAGAATGATTGTTGCAGAGTGCAGAGTTTTCAGACTTAGGTGCAGAAGGACTGTTGCAGAGAGCAGATATTCGAGACTGGGGTGCAGAAAGAGTGTTCCAGAGAGCAGAACTTGGAGACTGGGGTGGAGAAGGATTGTTGCAGGGAGCAGAGGTTGTAGACTGGGGTGCAGAAGGACTGTTATACAGACCAGAGGTTTTAGACTGGGGTGCAGAAGGCCTGGTACAGAGAGCAGAGCTTTGACACTGTGTTTCAGAATGATTGCTAATAGCTGGTGAGCCTTCTTCTGGAAACCTTCTTTTCCGCACAGTCCATCAGGCCCTCTCTCCTCACCCTGCTCTCTTTTGGCTTTATGAACACCTGTGACTTCCAAAGTCACTCTAAGCCATGACTCCCAGCCTATCTCCTGGGAACCTGTCCTGCTGCCTCCTGTAATCTCCTTGGGGAGACCCCGCAGGTACCCAGACTTCAGGCCCAACTTCCTTTCCCTCTTTCCTTTCCCAGACACGCTCCTTCTCAATTTTTTTTTTTTATGTTTTAATGAGTGATCCCACTGCCATTCAGCTACCCCACAGACAAGGTGCCCTCTTGTGTCCTCGTCACCAGGATTTTAAAGTGGCTCCACCAAGGGCTCCTCTTCAGAGCTTTTCCCCAAGCTCCCAAATGTCACATCTTCAGTTACCAGATATTTTTCTTTTTTAATCTTGTTTTGGCACCCGATTACACTCCCAGACAACATGAAGGTATTCTAATTAAAGCACATGGACTATAGAGACTATTATGACTTAGAAATAAGGTATCCCCCACCAAAAGCTCAGGGTCAGCCACAGTAGCAGGGTTCAGAGGTGAAATGATTAGACTGTGAGACTTGTGACCTAATCTGTGGATCCATCCATTTTGTGGGTTAATTATCTGAAAGGCCCACTGTACTGAGAGGAGTGTGGGCAGGTGGAGTGTGGCAGGGGACATGCCCTGTGAAATCACATCTTGTCCCCTGCGAACTGTCTCCTCCTGTCCCCTCCCCCGCCCAAACCTTATGGCTGCCATGAGCTAGGGACGCTTCCCCCCTTGTTCCATTTCACCTCAGTGTCCAACCTCATCTCAGGCCGGCAGCAATGGGTCAGCTGGCCCCAGACCAAACCTCCAAGCCAGGAGGCCAGAGTGCATCTCCCCCTCTGGTTTGTTCTGGTCAGGCCTGTGGTAACTGTGGTAACCGTGGACTGACCCAGGAAGTAGGTGTTATGAGTGGATTGGACCCACAACCATTTCCTAAATCCACAGATTCTGTCATTTTCAGAGCTCAAGCCATTTCCTTCTGGATGGCCTGTTTGCAGCCTGCCCTCACCTAGAATGCGGTCTACTAGTGATTATTGAGATTCTCCAGCCATGCTGGCCCTGCCCATTAGCACACCACAGCTAGCTCCTAGGCAGCCAGACCCATGGACCTCCTGCTGCCCACTGAGAAGAGAAGAGAGATTTTCTGAGGACGCTGTTAGAAGTCCACTCTTATTTTTTTTTAAAATACTCACTCAGAGGGCATGTTTCAAGCAGTCCTTCACATGCGTCTTTGAGAAATCAGACTCACAAAGATTTTTGTGATTCTCTCCCAGGCTCCAATAACCACCGCTCTACTCCCTAATTCTCTGAGATCAACTTTTTAGCTTCCACAAAGAAGTGAAAAACTGCTATTTTTCTTTATGTGTCTGGCTTATTTCACTTAATATAATGTCTCCCATGAGCTAGTTTTAAATAGAAACTGCACAACAAATTCTTTATGTCAGATTTAAATTTTATTCTGAAGAGATAATTCGAAATGGTCACATATGTTTATGTAGGAAAATGTTCATTAAAATATTTATAGGACTGGAGATGATCTGAAAGTTTAGACAAAGGGGAGAGATTAAGTTCATTTAAGAGAGATGTAAGTTTATTGATCATCTCAATAGATGCAGAAAAAGCATTTAACAAAATATAGCACCCATACCTGTCAAAACAGTAGAAACACTAGGGACAGAAGAAACTTTGTAAAAGCATTGTAAAAGCTATCTATGCTAAACCCAAGGCAGCATCATTCTAAGTGGAGAAAGGTTGAAACCATTCACTCTAAAAACTGGAAGAAGACAGGGTGCCCCCTCTTTCACCAGTTCTATTCAACTTCATCCTTGAAATATCCAGAGCCATTGGAGAAGAGAAAGAAATTAAAGGTATACAAATAGGTCAAAAAGAATTCAAATCTCACTCTTTGCTGATAGGATCATGTCATCTTCTTAAATTTTTTATTAGAGCATAATAGTTATACATAGAAGTTGGTTTGATTTGGAAAAGATCCTACGTGCATGGAATCAGATTTACTCAATTCAGTCCCCACCCCCCATCTCCCTCCCCTTCCCGCCCCCATTCTCCTTTCTCTACTGATCTTTCTTTGGGTCATTTATCTGTTAATTTCTGTCTGGTGCTTTCTACATATACATACAGGTACAGTCCCCTGTGGTAGACTTCCATGTTCACATAACATGATCTGCATAAAGACCTTTCACATTCCCTCCCTTCACAAACCTCTAAGCCCTCTCATTCTCCTTCTACTCCACTGATCTTCCCTGTATACTTAAGATAGCCAGTCCAAACCCACTTCATCAACTTCTTTCCTCTATTTTGCTCTCGCCCTGATAATTTCAGCATTGTACAGGAATAGTTAACTTCTGCCTTTCCGAACACAGAGATCAAGATTGATGTAAAATTAGAAAAAACTCTACATTGGAAAACACTGAAGGCAACACCGACTTCTTCTGCAGATGATGACTCTGCTTTGTAAATTTTTTTCTTAACAGTTGCAATGAAAATAAACTTCTCCAAAAATCCTATGTTTACACAAAAGGACAACAGGAGACAGAGATTACTGAAACAGTGAGAAATGACTTCACACCATGATGAGGTCGAATGGCTTTCTGTTAGCTTCTAGCAATTCTCTGGTTACTCCCACCCACCATCACCCCTGCAAATGTGTGCGGCGCCATGGGTCTGATTCCCTGAGACCAATCCCACAGGTTATCAGTCTCCAGGTTAATTTTCATTCAATATTATTTGCGATGTTGCTGCAGATTAACAAGTCTGTTTGTGGTGCACTCAGTCCCTTCTCATCATGGTCTCTTTTTCTCTGTTTTGTAGCTATGACAACATTGGAAATGAGCAATCAATCATTTGTCACTGAATTAATCTTCTTGGGATTTTCCAACCACTCCAACCTACAGGGATAGTTCTTCCTGCTCTTTCTGGTCATTTACCTGACCACTCTCCTGGGGAACATGCTCATAATAGTGGCCACCAGGGTCAGTCCTGCTCTCCACACTCCAATGTACATTTTCCTCAGCAATTTCAGCTTCTTGGACCTCTGCTACTCATCCACCACCCTCTCAGTACTGCTGGTGAACTTCTTCGGGGAAAAGAAGGCCATTTCTTATGAGGGCTGCCTTTCCCAGATCTTCCTCTTGGTAACAAGTGCTGGCACAGAAGGCTTCTTACTGGCTGTGTGGCCAGTATGAGTGCTGTGTGGCCACCTGCTGTCCGCCTCAGTACCCAGTCATCATTAGTGTGAAGGTCTGTGTTGGCCTGGTGACTGGGTCCTGGCTGTGTGGGCTGGTGAATTTGGTCACACACACGGTGCTGGCCATCACACTCACTCTGTGTGGGCCCCAGCAGTTCAGTCACTTTCTCTGTGACACCCCATTGCTACTGAAGCTCTCCTGCTCAGACACCTATGTCAACGAGTCTGTGTTCTACGTTGTCAGTGCCACCATGGGCCTGAGAGCCTGCCTCTTCACTGCAGGCTCCTACACACTCATCATGGCGGCCATCCTGGAGATTCCCTCTGCCTAGGGAAGGAGGAAGGCCTGCTCCACCTGTGCGTCCCCCCTCACTGTGGTGGTGGTCTTCTATGGAACAGCCAACTTTCACTATGACAGGCCCAGAGAAGGCTGGACACGGACAACCTTGTCTCTGTGCTCTTCTCTGTGGTGACCCCAATGTTGAAGCCCATCATTCACAGCCTGAGAAGCAACGAGGTCCAGAGTGCCCTGAGGAAGCTGGCTGGGAGACAGACTGTATAGTGAGATTAGAACTAGATGATGGTTTCATTTTAGGAAATGTCTTAGTTGTAGAAATATGTGAACTCTTCAGCAGCAATTACAAGAGTGCTCTCTCCATACACAGTGTCTCATGACCACTGTGGTGCCCCTCCAACCAGGGGAAGCACACTGTGCTAAGTATGTGACACATTTTGACCTCACCTGGGTTCTCTAATCCACAGGTATTTCAGAATATTTTTATTATTTTTCTCTCCAAAAAAAGCGTATACCCAAATCAGTCAATCTCCTTTCCCCCAATATTGCAGTTCTAGCCAAAACTAGTGAATGTGAAGTGCTATGTGCAATGTGACTTTGACTTGCATTTTCCTAATGGATCTTGATTCTAAGTTTTAAATAAACACCATTTTTGTGTTTCTCCTTCACATGTGGAAAGACCCATGTATACACTCGAGTTTCTGTGGATATTTTTAATGAAGTAATACCATATATGCCTTTTGGATCTGACTCCTTTCACTTAGGATGTTTGCAATTTTCAGTTATATTATAGCTTGTACTAGTATGTTAGTTTATTCCTCCTTATTGTGACTGATTTCCATCTTATGAAAATGCCACATTTCTTTCTTCATTTCCCACTGGATAGTAATTTTTACTTTGTGTCTGTGTGGGTGCCGTACTGCACATTGAACCCGGAGCCTCCTGCACACTAAACAATGTTCTACCACTAAGCCAAAGCCCAACCCTTTTAAAAATTTTGTTTGAGACCGGGTCTTGCAAATTTGCCCAGGTTGTCCCTGAATTTGTGATCCTCCTGCCTCAGCTTCTTGAGTAGCTATATTACAGACCTGCCTGGTCATTTCCACTTTTTGACTAATATGAATAAGATTCATATATGTAATATAAACACTATATATAATATGAACATTATATGAACATTCATGTACAAATCATTGGTGAACAACTTTTTTATTTATCTTGAGTTTGTAAGTAGGAGTGGAAGAAGTGGATCGTTAACTACATATTTAACTTTCTGAAGAAGTTCCAGATCATTTTCAGACCCTTGGAACCAGCTTACCTTATTATTAAGAGTGGTGAATAAAGCTTCTGATTTCCTCACTCCCTTAACAACACATCATTATCATTCCTTTTATTGTGATGACCCTGGAATGTGTGAAGTGCTTCATCAAATGTGCTTTAGCTTTTCCTTTTCTAATGGTTAATCATTCTAAGATCTTTTAGGAATACTGTTAATGTGTCTCTCCTAAGCATGAGGAAAACCCCATTGTATTATGGGAAATTTTAAGTTTTAAAGACTTACCTCTTTATCTAATACTTTTATTTTTATTTTTGTGCAGTAAAATACTACAAGACTTTCAAGCTTGTTGTCTTTTCTCCATCCGTGCCTGAAAGAGCTGTTTGATGACTCTTTTTTTTCCCCTACTTTTATACTCCATAGCAAACAATTTCTTTACCAGGTCATTAGCATCAGCAGGATCATAAAACTAAGGAACACGAAGTCATACAGGGTTTGGTATGGGATCAGCCCTTAGCAGGCGTGGATCAGCTGAAGATAGTGGGGATGCTTTTAATATTGTGGCTTCTGATATCTTTCCATTTTGCAAAGTATGTAACATGAAGGAAAAACTTCATATGCCATGCAAAATCCATCCCAATAAGTGTACACCCACCCTAACCCCTTCTCTCCCTAGCAGGAAGGGAAGGCAGTCTTGAGGTTTAAGGCACCTACAACTTCTTAGCAGAAATCTCACTCTGAACTTCGCTCACTCACATCCCAGAAGAGAGAGGACGCTGATCTTCTTGCTGCATGCTGGGAACAGGTGATTGCCAAGACATTAATTAATACAACAGCGAATTAACTGCTCTCCATTTTTGCAGTTGAACTCAAGCCTTTGCCCTTGAGTTGTGTTTGCACACTGAGGAGTCCCAGAGCAGCTGCAGCGGAAAGGCTCGATGCATATTCCCAACAGGTCAGCCACAGACCTCTATAAATGTCCATCACAGGAAAATGAATTGTGAGAGATAAGAGGATTTTGACTCCTACATGAGGCCACAGATATGCGAAAGGAAACTTTCAGAATAACAGGTCCATTTTGTGGTGAATGGAGACCAACAGCCAGTTTTACCAAGAACTTTCTTTGAAGCCCAGGTGCTAGTATGGAGAGGAGCAAGGGCCACACCGAAACCAGAAATCTATGACTCTCTGTGAGAGTTACTGGTAAGTAGTTTATTTACCATCACAATTTTCAAAAACACTATCCCAGAATCAGGTTATACCTACACCTTAAAAACATATTACAGAATATTGTACATATTTTCATTACCATTTTGATGACATTTATGTAACGACCTATCATAGCACCTTTTCTATGTGTGTCTAAGTTTCCACAATACTACTTGTATTGCCAGAGTAGAAATAACTTCAGAGGTTATCACAAAACCTGAGGGATTTAGCATGATGCCTCCAGTACTGGAAGAAAACCCAAAACATAACCAGAAAACCTGGGATGCCTAAATTCCTTAAGTGAGATGATGTGTATGGAAAATTACTTATGGTAAACAATAGATAATGCTAAGTGTTAATTCTCTGCTTTTGATGAGCAGGACAGAACGGAATAATGTTTAGGGAGAAAGTATAGGGACACATTCCCATTATGATACAATATAGCATAACAATAGACCTAACAAAATATCTGTTTAAATAAAAATCATTATTGTAGAAGAAGTTATGTTTAGAAACGTATTCATTCACTAACTAGGGGTTTTCATCTTTATCTTACAACACATGGATGCTTGGGGAGGGGAGTTGCAAGCAATTTATTAACTGTAATAAATCCCTGAAGCTTGTGAGTAATCTACTTCATACACAACCCCCCTCCTTTAGAAATATTATATTTTTGGGTCACTCATAAGTGACTTCATTCTCGGTCACCTGACTTTGAGATGACTGATTGGGAAAAAAAGATGCAGAGCTGCTTGTTCTGTGGGAACTGAGCCGATGGTCTCCATAAGGGATATGTTTAGGAGACAGGTGACACTGAGTTCCTCAGAAGCCGCTGGGCTATTCTGCCTCACTTATGCCCACATAGGCTTTATTTTTCTCAGTAAGATATCTGCACCAGAACCACTGAACAGAAATGTCCTCTTGCCTCTGTCAAGTCTTTGTTAGATCCTTTAGGTCCCACACAGTACCGTCTTTAAAGAATCTTTTAAAAACTCTGCTCCATGGATGTACTTGAAAGACCTTCTTCATTCTTCAAACCTTTACTGAGTGAACATTTATAGAAGGTGTTGCCCTAGTGTTTAGAACACAATTGAGAGGCCCAACTAGGACCTGGAGGAGCGCATATTCAGGATGGAATAAGGGGCTTTGACAAGTATTAAGTGCTCCATTCCCAGAGCTGCCCAAGCAAACACTAAGGGAAATTAATGATAATTTGTAGATTACATAGAATTGTTACCAAGTTTCCTGCACATATTGAGTTCATCTTCCCATTAGATTGTAAGTTGTTTGAAGGACAGTGTAAGAGACCAGCTCCAACAGGGGGTCTCAGGAGACGAAAAAATGATGAGGAGTCTGCGAAAGAGGGGGTGGAGAAACAACACAGACACCAAAGTGAAGGTGTTGATCCCAATCTTTACTTGTGAAGTTGATCATATATACTTTTCATTTTGGCAGGCTTAAAGTACTTTGTGGTTACAAAACAGGAATCATTATTCAAACAAAACAAAATATTACGTAGCTATAATTAGAATAGAAGAATGTATCTTGGCTTATTCATAAGCAAGCATTTGTACTTTCAGTTCGAGTTTTGCTTTGAGCTGTTTCTGCTTAGTTAACTTTTAATAATAGTTACAAATGTCCCAAAATATTGGCCTATACCTTGACTATTCTTTCTTGACTTACTGACTGGAACCAGTGTCATGGTTACGGCAAGTAGTTGATTTGTTATTACTTGTAACCAAACAAAAGAAAGAACACAAACCATTGTGCACAGGAACAAGAACAAGTTGCCAAGTACTAAGCACTAATCTATCTTCTTAACATTAATTTTCCTTCTCTAGATTTAATTTAATTTCTCAAAAACTTCCTTGACAGGAATACAGAGAGTTTTTCTTTAGACATTAACAATTTACACTCCACAGATAAATCATTGCATTTAGAGCTAACAGATCTATGCTTTAGAAGTAGTTGCATCAATTGGGAAAGTCATGATTTTTCCTTTATACTTAATGGTGATATGAGAAATCGAAACTATACTTTTTAAAGGAATACAAAAACAAATCAGCCCATTCCCAGAAACATACTGCGCTCCTCCAGAGGATGGACGCCTTGTGTCATCCACCTCAGTAGGGCCTTGCCATTGCCTGAGGCCATGGAGGGGCGCAGCAGGACAGGGATCAGATTTTATCCTCTTTGGGTTTCTTAGTAGATCTGGCTTATGACTAAATTAGACCCTGTATAGGAACAAAATTGGTTTGAATTGAAACTAACCACTACCAAGGAAAGAAATTTTAAAATCCTAAATGGAAACGAGAATTTTTTATTTTGAAGAATTTTATAACTAGAAGGCTCTGACATGTCGTAAGAGGTAATAATTTGTCTTCCCTTTCTCCTTTATGCTAGAAGAAGCACAGGTGAAATAAAAAGAACTGAAAGAGCTGGCACAGTGGTGCACGCCTGTAACCCAGCAGCTCAGGAGGCTGAGGCAGGAGGATAGTGAGTTCAAAGACAGCCTCAGTAAAAACAAGGCACCAAGAAACTCAGTGAGACCCTGTCTCTAAATAAAATATAAAATATGGCCGGGAAATTTGGCTCAGTGGTCAAGCCCCTGAGTTCAATCACCGGTAACTGCCCCCCTACACCCTGGGCCCAAAAAAACAGAACTGAAAGAGATGTTAAATGCTGAATTGAGTGCTGAATCTCGAAGACAGGAGAGAGGCTTTTTTCCTGGTGAATTTGTTAAGATTTTAAACCTACCATTTAGGGGTTAGTGCATCCCTGCATGTTAGTTGAAAGAGCCCAGCCTCCCCCAAAGTGTGTCCTTGGACCAGCATCACTGGGAACACTTGGAACTCACTGACTGAGGCCAACTGTTCTGCACAATGACCTCTGATCTTTCCCTCAGCTCCAAGCACCCAAACCACATGGAAGGATATGAGGACAACTCTGGGTCAGGCCAGATAGCTAATAGATTTCACAGTAATAAATTCACATTGCCACAAGCACCTGAAATCATTCAGATATTTTTCTGAATAAATTGACCTTGTACTGTGTGTGTGTGTGTGTGTGTGTGTGTGTGTGTGTGTTTTAAGCAATTTACTGGGCAACATGAAAATTAGATTTAAAAATTTTAATCATTGCTTGTGCTATTGAGATCCAATAGGAATCATTGTTTCCCTGATGTGCATAAGGGTTTTCATGATTACACCATTCTTCCTCGTTTTGGTCATGCCCATTTTTTTTTTTTTTCGTTTGAGGAAATGAATCCATAAGTTTAGTCAGGAAAACATTTCATTTATTTTCAACCAAAAAAAATTCCTCTTTTACGACTCTAGACTTATTTATTTTATTTTGTTTATATGTAGATTTTAAAATTAGTTGTGCTAATTATCGACCCCTGCTCCTTAGACTCACACGCACAATTCCATGAGTGGGTCTATCTGCGTGTTCAGGACCTAGAGATCTGATGATTTTCTAAAACCCAGTCTATCTCCCTCCAGATGTCTCTGTTTTAATCTGCACTAACCTGAAAGAGATTTATGGCCCCCTATTGTTGATAATCTGCAATCATTGATGTCCATGCTCATACACAAGCCTGGCATCCAGAGACACACGTGTGCTCTCTGGTGGCCCATGGCATGGTGGGGGGTGGGACGATTTTCGAGGTTTCTATTGCCAAGTACCTTGCTTAGAAATCAGGCCTGACACAGCTTCACAGAGCCTAGTCCCGGCCCAATAGGCTGATACCCTGCCACCTCTCCTAAAGTACCAGGCTCCTCAGAATGACCCAGGGCTTGGCAGCATCCAGTGGTACTATCCCACCAGCCCCTTGAAGCCTAGCTGGATTCTCCATAGAAACATGGTACATCTCTATGGAAATGGGCTCCCTCCTCCCGCCCCAGTGTGATGCAGCTCTCAGAGAAGCTTAATAGTGAGGGTCTTTCCATTTATAGCAATTAGGATAACCAAGTTTTCTGAGCTTGCTGAGCCTTAGATGGCAGATTCCTGCTATATTCTTTGAGATTTCTGCCATCAATGTTGACTGAGATGCCAACTTGCCATCCCACTAACAATAAGACAATGTTCTCAGTCAAGACCAATCCCACAACCAATAACGCGTGCACACACACACACACACAAACACACACATACACACACACACACACACACACACATGCACACGCGCATCCATCATGGTGAGCAAGGCTTTGTATCTGTGATACAGACCGAATGCACCCACCAATCACATTCACTGCTTCAAACAGATCGTGATCAGGAAACAACTGATGTCACTTGTAAAATGTGATATGTCCTGGACTATCACTGTGGTAAAAAAGAAGTAGAGAAATGCAAAAAATGGGAGAAAATACTTAACCTCTTAGAGACCTAAAAAAAGATTCAGATGTGGTTCCAACCAATCCTGAGTTAAAAATCATCTTGAAAAAATGCTTTCACTTCTATTTATCAATTTACTTACTTACTTACTTACTTACTTACTTACTTACTTACTTACTTACTGCAGTACTGGGGATTGAACCCAGTGGCACTCTACCATGAAGCTATATCGCCAGCCCTTTCAATTATTTGGGGCGGGGGGCCTTGCAGAGTTTCAAATTTGTGATCCTCCTGCCTTAGTCTCCCAAGTACCTGGGATTACAGGCAGGTACAACTCTTCCCCATTAATTACTTATTTTTAAAATAAGGCTATTTTAAAAAATTGAACTATAATTTGTAATCAAAGAATGCACAGATCTAAAGTGTACAGGTTTATAATATTTTACATGTATATGAACAACCAAAAATCAGGATATAATACATTTCCATCACTTTAGAAAATTCCTTCATGTTTCAACTGATATAACCCCTGAGCTCCAAAAAAAAAAAAAAGATCACCATTATTACTTGTCCATTATAGCTTTTTTGCTAATTTTTGAACTTTATTTAAAGGAAACATACAATATATATTTTGTATCTGTCTTCTTTCACCCAGAAATTTTTTTTAGATTTGTCAATATTATTAATGTTCCAGTATTTGTGTTTTTAAAGTAACTTAATTATTCCACTGCATGATAAACCGTGATTTGTCTTCTGTCCTTCTGCTGAAGGCATAATATTTGTTTGAGTTATTATAAATTTTTACACAATAATTTTTGTGAACTGTGCATTAATTTCCTTGGAAATACGCTAGGAATGGGATTGTTTTGAATAGAATAGCTACATTTTTAACTAAATTAGAAATTACTAAATATTTTTGAAAAGTAAGTGTACAAACTTCAAATTTCACCTTGAGTATCTATCAAAATAGCTAGAAAGCATGTTGTTTTCATTATTATAATAACCAAAAAGAGCAGAAGAAAATGCAAATTAATGACTTTTTTTCACTTTATTAGGGATGAAGATTATAAGGCAAACAACTAACCGAAGTCTGGGGAGAGATAAGCAACCAAAATTATTCAGGAATTTTTTTAA
Organism: Ictidomys tridecemlineatus; assembly: GCF_052094955.1. Taxonomy (NCBI): domain Eukaryota; kingdom Metazoa; phylum Chordata; class Mammalia; order Rodentia; family Sciuridae; genus Ictidomys; species Ictidomys tridecemlineatus. The sequence goes on from NW_027521428.1 coordinate 15,882, forward strand.
CTATGGGAGAACCCACTAGATACATAGGAGTTTATTTATAAAAAATACTCAAATAAAAAATATTTAATGGATTGCTAAAGACTAAGTATAGACTGGTTTAAGAGCATAAAGACCCAGAGGGCTATAGACATAAGATGTTTGTATTTTTTCTTTTTCTCCATGGATTCCACCAAATGCTCCCAGGAAGATAGGGAAGTATTCTGAGAAAGTGACTTTAACGGTATCATTTCTTAGATAGGTGGAGAGACAAAGAGCAGCAACAGCAGCCAAAATTCCTCCCAGACCCATTTCCTGATTTTTTGCATAGAACAAAAGCTGTAATCTTCAGGGGCAAGAGTAACAGAAACTGTTACATTAGGACACTCAACGGAAAACCTTTGTAGCTATGGAAAAGAACAGGCCGAAATGTCTAACATCGGGAGGAATAAGAACTAGGCTCAGCCATATTGCTAGAAAGTGGGTCACTGTGAAGGCCATATCCCTGAGACTAAGTTTACAGTACCTAAGGCAGGGCTTCGTGGAAACATCAGAAATCTCTTCTCTGTTTCCCACTCGTCCACTAACATGCATTGACTGAAAATAACAGTAGAATACAGCTGAGAATTCTTCAAGAAATAGATTATATCTGGAGAACAGCGAAAATAGAATACACAAAAGCAAGCAGGGAACAATATTAACAAACTGAACTCAGCCATATAGAATAAGGATAACATTACAGTCAATTGAGATCAATCCCAGAATGCAAGGCTGGTTCAGTATTAAAAAATTCAATCAACCGAATTTCCATAGTAACAGACTAAATAAGAAAAAAAATATATATATCATTTCAATAGATGCAGAGAAAATAAGAAAATTCAATATCTATTTATGATAAAAACTATAACTAAATGAAACTAGGGGCAAAGTCCAGTGGTAGAGTGCATGCTTAGTATGCATAAGGCTCATAATTCAAAACCCAGCACACATACACCAAAAAAAAAAAAAAACTACTAGAAAAAAATGGATAGACATTTTCTAACTTGATAAAAGGCATTGAGTAAATGTAATGTGCCAGACACATAGCTTATATTATCTCAAAACTTTTTTCAGCAGTTGTGAAATAGACATCATTAATATTCTAAACAAGGAACAAACTGAGGAATAGAGATGAGCTGATTTTTTTACAAACAACATCTAGTAAAGAACAAATGGATTTTAATCCACATCTATCTGGACCAAGAGCCTACTGTTTTACTATAATATTTTTCATTTAAGATTGAAAAAGAAACAGAAATTTTAGTTCAAAACAATGGATCACGGATTAGCATGGGTAACATGATAGAAAATCAGTAATTGTATCAATCATTTTTTTTCAGGAAATGCAATGTTTGGTGAGGTAAATCTTATAATACAAAAGAAGAAAAATACCTAAGTATATATCATTTGTCAAAATTTCTTGTATCTTATAAAACTTAAAAAAATAAAAGTTTCTACTGAAAAAAATAGATCAATGTATTTAAAAGCAGGTGACTTATAATTTTACTTTTAAGAAATAATCAGAGATGATCACAGATACATATGTATGAAAGCTTCTATTCCAATATTTATGATAGTAAATGGAATGGAAGGTTTCTACGTTCAATAAAACGGGAGATATTAACTTAATTTCATGTTAGGAAATTAAGACTACAAGGCAAAAAACTAAATAGAGTACAACAATATTGGGAAATTTTGCTTTGGATATTTTAAAGATAGATAGAGGTAGAATGGGATGAATGCAAACAGAGCTTTGATTTTGTTACCTGTTCTATTCTTCTGAATAACTTTCTGCATTTTCTTCATTTTTCCACAATAAAAACTTATTACTTGAAATAACAGACATACAAAAAAGAATTCATCACAGTGAAGCACAGTGTTAGGAGGGAGATACTGCAGATTCAATGAGACACAGGAATTGATAGCTGGTTGTGCATTTTGACCAAGTCTCCATTTATTCTAACAAAAGAGCACCCATGCAAAAGTCTGTGAGAAGTTATGCTCTCTCTAAAGTCACTCCTATACGTCTCTTTCCAGAGTCCAGGCATCTCTGTATACAATATTATTTGCCATGTTGCTGCAGATTAATAAGCCTGTTTGGAGTGCTCTCAGTCCATTCTCGTCATGGTCTCTTTTTCTCTGTTTTGTAGCTATGATACTATTGGAAATGAGCAATCAATCATTTGTCACTGAATTCATCTTCTTGGAATTTTCCAACCACTCCAACCTACAGGGCTGGTTCTTTCTGCTCTTTCTGGTCATTTACCTGACCACTCTCCTGGGGAACATGCTCATAATAGTGGCCACCAGGGTCAGTCCTGCTCTCCACACTCCAATGTACTTTTTCCTCAGTAATTTGAGCTTCTTGGACGTCTGCTACACATCCACCACCCTCCCAGTACTGCTGGTGAACTTCTTTTGGGAGAAGAAGGCCATTTCTTATGAGGGCTGCGTTTCCCAGATCTTCTTCTTGGTGACAAATGCTGGCACAGAAGGCTTCTTACTGGCTGTGTGGCCAGTATGAGTGCTGTGTGGCCACCTGCATTCCTCCTCAGTACCCAGTCATCATGAGTGTGAAGGTCTGTGTTGACCTGGTGACTGGGTCCTGGCTGTGTGGGCTGGTGAATTTGGTCACACACACGGTGCTGGCCATCACACTCACTCTGTGTGGGCCCCAGGAGTTTAGCGACTTTCTCTGTGACACCCCATTGCTCCTGAAGGTCTCCTGCTCAGACACCTCTGTCAACGAGTCTGCGCTCCACGTGGTCAGTGCCACCATGGGCCTGAGCCCCTGCCTCTTCACTGCAGGCTCCTACGCACTCATCATGCCGTCATCCTGGTGATTCCCTCTGCCCAGGGCAGGAGGAAACCCTTCTCCACCTGTGCGTCCCCCCTCACTGTCATGGTGGTCTTCTATGGAACAGCCAACTTCCACTATGACAGGCCCAGAGAAGGCTGGACATGGACACCCTAGTCTCTGTGCTCTTCAGTGTGGTGAGCCCCCTGTTGAGCCCCCTCATTCACACCCTGAGAAGCAACGAGGTCCAGAGTGCCCTGAGGAAGCTGGCTGGTGGGTGTATATCCCTTTGCATGATCAAAGTCTAGACCAATCTTCAAACTGGAGTATACAGTCATCTGAAAAAAGATGCCTCCCAGGGACTTGTAGGCACCTGGTTAGAGAGTCTGTATCTGGAGCTTCAACTCCAACTCCCGCTTTTAAAATCTCTATGACTCTTTTATCTCCTCTCTTTTCACAAACACCCTTTTCCCACTTTCAGGTTCAAGTGTGTAGGACACGTTGTGTGGGTGTTCAGCACCATCTCTGTCCTTCTGTGTTCTCCCCACACCAGAGGGACAGAAAGTAGGAGAACCTTGTTACCCACACTCCCCTGCCTGCAGGCCTCCATTTTAGGAGGTTCTGTCAAGATCAGCCAAACACTAGGCAGAGAGGAAGAAAGGAAACGAAGAAAGCGGGTTCTTTTGGATCCCATAGCAGCAACAGCAGCAAACCAGCCCTGTAGAGGCAGGAACTAATCTCCTTGGTGCCAGGAGCTGTGTGTGCAGGCTCCTAGACAGCTGTTCCTGAATGTGGGTCACAGTAGCATGGAATGAGCGTCTTTTTCCAGGGAAGTTAGGGTTTCCATATATGGGGTGGTATCACCTGCCCTATTTTTTTTTCTTCCAGATCACCAACCATTTTATAACTTTTTTCTGTGTCAACTTCCTCTAACCTAAGACATCAAGAGTCATTCTTCATTTCTACCTGACCATGGTGGCACTGACCACAATAGTGGTTTACATCAGAGATGATTCTAGATAACAGATCTGAGGAGGTAGGTTGGATGTCTGACCTGAGGGAATTGAATATGTTCATGATGTCACAGCCCATGGAAAAGGAGACCTGATAATTCCTGGTGTTCAATGACCCAACAAAGACTTTAAGTTATTGTGGCCTGACATCCAATATCTATGGAAAACTGAGCTTTGTAATAACACCATCGACCTTCAGGGTGGGAATGAACATTACAACATGACTACAGACTGCTGTTACTTACTGGAGTGGGAGACTTACAGAAAGAAAATGATAGGTTCAAGCATTATATTCCTCCTTTAAGTCAGGTTCAGATCATCAGAAATATTTTCTCTCTGGAAACTGATAAAGGTTAATATCAGAATAAAACATCCAATTCTCCAAATTGCAGAAGTACAAAGAAAATTATAAATCCACAATTTCTCCAGGTCTCTCTTATGTCAATTAGGACATTAATGGGGGAATGATTGAGACCCTGTTAATTAGAATGGCAAAATACCAGTGGAATTAGACAAATCTCAGAGCCTTGAACCCTGAAATCTCCATTAACCCCCTTTGCTGTCAGAAGCAGCCTCTTCTACCCCGAGGAGACTACCTTTCCCTAAATTGAAGACCCTATGGTGACTCTACCTGGGCAGTTGTCTTTTTTTTTAAGAAAGAGTGAGAGAGGATAGGAGAGAAGAGGGGGGAGAGAGAGAGAGAGAGAGAGAGAGAGAGAGAGAGAGAGAGAGAGAGAGAGAATTTTTAATATTCATTTTCTAGTTATCAGCGGACACAACATCTTTGTTGGTATGTGGTGCTGAGGATCAAACCCGAGCCATACGCATGCAGACGTTGCAGACTGAGTTGCAGAAGGACTATTACAGACGGCAGAGTTTGAAGACTGTGGTGCAAAACGACTGATACAGAAAGCAGAGGTTGGATACTGGGGTGCATAAGGACCCTTACGAAGAACAGAGGTTGGAGACTGTGGTACCAAGAGAAGAGGTTGGAGACTGGGGTGCAGATGGATTATTGCAGAGAGCAGAGTTTTCAGACTGAGATACAGAAGAACTGTTGCAGAGAGCAGATGTTGGAGACTGGGGTTCACAAGGACTGTTACAGCGAGCAGAGGTTTGAGACTGGGGTGCCAAAGGATCTTTGCAGAGAGAAGAGGTCGGACACTGAGGTGCAGGAGGATCGTTGCAGAGAGCAGAGGTTCGAGACTGGGGGGCAGAAGGAATGTTGCAGTGAGCAAAAGTTGGAAACTTGGGTGCAGAAGGACTGTTGCAGAAAGCAGAGGTTGGAGACTGGGGTGCAGAAGGACTTATAGAGAAAGCAGATGTTGGAGTCTGGGGTGCAGAAAGACCGTTAGAGAGAACAGAGGTTGGAGAATTCGGTACAGAAGGACTGTTACAGAGAGCATAGGTTAAAAACTGGGGTGCAGAAGACTGTTGCAGATAACAGAGGTTAAACACTGGGGTGCAGAATGATCGTTGCAGAGAGCAGAAAAGTTGGAGACTGAGGTGCAGAATTATTGTTACAGAGAGCAGAGATTGGAGACTGGGTTGCAGAAGAACTATTATAGTGAGCAGCAGATGGAGACTGGTGTGCAGAAGGATCTTGCAGAGAGCCGAGGTTGGAGACCGGGGTGAAGAAGGATTGTTACAGAGAGCAGACGTTGGATACTGGGGTGCAGAAGGACTTGTGCATAGAGCAGAAGTTGGAGATTTGGGTGCATAAGGAACTGTTGCACAGAGCAGAGGTTGGAGACTGAGGTGCAGAAGGACTTTTATAGAGAGCAGAGGATTGAGACAGGGGTGCAGAAGAAATGATTCAAAAAGAAGAGGTTGAATACTGGGGTACAGGAGGACCATTAGAGAGAGCAGAGGTTGGAGTCTTTAGTACAGAAGGACTCTTATAAAGAGCACAGTTTGGAGACTGGGGTGCAGAAGGACTGTTGCAGAGAGTAGATGATGGAGACTGGGGTCCAGAAAAAGTGTAGCAGAGAGCAGACTTTAGAGACTAAGTTGCAGAAGTACATTTACACAGAGCCCAGTTTGGAGACTGGGGTGCAAAAGGACTAATACAGAAAGCAGAGTTTGGAGATTCGGGTGCAGAAGTATCCTTACAGAGAGCAGAGTTTCGAGAATGCAGTACAGAGAGACTCTTACAGAGAGCAGAGTTTGGAGACTTCGGTGGAGAATGACTTTTTCAGATAGCAGATGTTGGAGACTGGGGTGAAGAAGGAATGTTGCAGAGAGCAGAGGATGGAGACTGGTGTGCGCAAGGACTGTTGCAGAGAGCAGAGGTTGCAGACTGAGTTGCAGAAGGACTCTTACAGACGACAGAGTTTGGAGACTGTGGTGCAAAACGACTGATACAGAAAGCAGAGGTTGGATACTGGGGTGCATAAGGACCCTTACAGAAAACAGAGGTTGGAGACTGCGGTACAAAAGGACTGGTACCGAGAGAAGTGGTTGGAGACTGGGGTGCAGAAGAACTGATGTAGAGAACAGAGGTTGGAGACTGGGGTGCAGAGGGATCGTTAGGTCGAGCAATGTATGGAGACTGGGGTATAGAAAGACTGTTGCAGAGTGCAGAGGTTGGAGACTGGAGTGTAGAAGGACTGTTGCAGAGAGCAGACGTTGGAGACTGGGGTGCAGAAGGATCGTTTGGGCGAGCAGAGTATGGAGACTGGGATGTCGAAGGACTGTTACAGAGAGCAGATGTTGGAGACTTGGGTGCAGGAGGACTGTTGCATAGAGCAGAGATTGGAGACTGAGGTACAGAAGGACTGTTACAGAGAGTAGATGTTGGAGACTGGGGTGCAGATGGATGATTGCAGAGAGCAGAGTTTTCAGAGTGAGGTAGAGAAGAACTGTTGCAGACAGCAAATGTAGGAGACTGGGGTTCACAAGGACTGTTGACGCGAGCAGAGTTTTGAGATTGGGGTGCCAAAGGATCTTTGCAAAAAGAAGAGTTTGGACACTTAGGTGCAGAAGGATCGTTGTGGAGAGCAGAGGTTCGAGATTCGGGTGCAGAAGGTTCATTACAGAGAGCAGGGTTTGGAGACTGGGGTGCAGAAGAAATGTTGCAGTGAGCACAGGTTGGAGACTTGGGTGCAGAAGGACTGTTGCAGAAAACAGAGGTTGGAGACTGGGGTGCAGAAAGACTGTTGCAGAGAGCAGACGTTGGAGACTGGGGTGCAGATAGACTGATACAGAGAGCAGAGGTTGGAGACTGGAATGCAGAAGGCCTTTTACAGAGAGCACAATTTGGAGACTGGGGTGATGAAGGACTGTTACAGAGAACAGAGTTTGGAGATTGGGTTGCAGAAGGATCTTACAGAGAGCAGAGATTGGAGACTGAGGTGCAGAAGCACTGTTACATAGAGTAGAGGTTGGAGACTGAGGTGCAGAAGGATTGTTACAGAGAACAGAGGTTGGAGACGGGGTGCAGAAGGACTGATGCCGAGAGCAGAGGTTTTAGACTGGGATCTACAAGGACTGAAGCAGAGAGCAGAGGTTGGAGAGTAAGGTGCAGAAGGACACAGAGCAGAGATTAGAGATTGGATTGCAGAAGGACTGACACAGAAAGCAGAGGCTAGAGACTCTGATGCAGAAGTACCCTTACAGAGAACAGAGGTTGGAGAATGCAGTACAGAATGACTGTTACAGAGAGCAAAGTTTGGAGACTGGGGTTCAGAATGAATGTTGCAGAGAGCAGATGTTGGAGACTGGGATGCAAAAGGACTGTTGAAGAGAACAGAGGATGGAGACTGGGGTGCAGAAGGACTGTTGCAGAGAGGAGAGGTTGCAGACTGAGTTGCAGAAGGACGGTTACAGAGGTTACAGAGGGCAGAGTTTGGAGACTGTGGTTCAAAACGACTGATACAGAAAGCAGAGGTCGATACTGGGGTGAATATGGACCCTTACAGAGAACAGAGGTTGGAGACTGTGGTACAGAAAGACTGTTACAGAGAGCAGAGGTTTGAGTCTGGGTTGTAGAAGAACCGATGTAGAGATCAGAGTTTGGAGACTGCGGTGCAGAAGGACCGTTGGGGCAATCAGAGAATGGAGACTTGGGTGTAGAAGGACTGTTGAAGAGAGTACTGATTGAAGACTGAATTACAAAAGGACTGTTAAAGAGAGCAGAGTTTTGAGACTGGGGTTCAGATTGATTACTGCAGAGAGCAGAGTTTTCAGACTGAGTTATGGAAGAACTGTTGCAGGAAGCAGATGTTGGAGTCTGGGGTTCACAAGGACTGTTGCAGCTAGCAGAGGTTTAAGACTGGGATGCAGAAGGCCTGTTACAGAGAGCAGAGGTTGGAGACTGGGGTGCAGAAGAACTGTTACAGAGAGCAGAGTTTGCAGACTGGGTTTCAGAAGGGTCTTACAGAGAGAAAAAGTAGGAGACAGACGTTCAGAAAGACTGTTACAGAGAGCAGAGTTTGGAGACTGGGGTGCAGAGGAATTGTTGCAGAGAGCAGAATTTTCAGACTGACGTACAAAAGAACTGTTGCAGAGAGCAGATTTTGAGACTGGGGTGCAGAAGACCTGTTACAGAGCAGAGTTTGGAGACTGGGGTGCAGAAGGATCTTACAGAGAGCAGAGTTTTGAGACTGAGGTGCAGAAGCACTGTTACAGAGAGTAGAGTTTGGAGACTGAGGTGCCAAAGGACCCTTGCAAAGAGAAGAGGTTGTAGACTGAGGTGCAGAAGGATTGTTACAGAGAGAAGAGGTTAGAGACTGGGGTGCAGAAAAACTTTTGCTGAGAGCAGAGGTTTTAGACTGGGGTGTAGAAGGACTGTTGCAGAGAGTAGAGGTTGGAGATTGGGGTCCAGAAGGACTGTTACAGAGAGCACAGTTTGGAGACTGGGGTGGAGAAGGACTGTTGCAGAGAGCAGATGCTGGAGACTGGGGTTTAAAAGGAAAGTTGCAGAGAGCAGAGAATGGAGACTGGGGTGCAGAAGTATCCTTGGGGTGAGCAGAGTATTGAGAATGGGGTGTAGAAGAACTGTTACAGAGAGCAAAGTTTGGAGACTAGGGTTTAGAAAACTTTTTCTGAGAGCAGACGTTGAAGACTTTGGTGAAGAAGTATTGTTGCATAGAGCAAAGGATGGAGACTCAGATGCAGAAAACTATTACAGAAAGCATATTTTGAAGACTGGGGTGCAGAAGGACTTTACAGAGAGCCGACTTTGGAGAATGGGGTGCAGAAGGATCGTTGCAGAGAACAGAGTTTGGAGACTGGGGTTCAGAAAAATTGTTAGAGAGAGCAGAGGTAGGAGACTGTGGTGTAGAAGGACTTTTACTGAGAGCACAGGTTGGAGACTGAGGTGCAGAGAAACTGTTGCAGAGAGCAAAGTTAGAAGACTGGGGTGCAGAAAGAGTGTTGCAGAGAGCAGATGTTGGAGACTGAGGTGCAGAAGAACCATTACAGAGAGCATAAGTTGGAGACTGTGGTACAGAGGAGTGATACAGAGAGCAGAGGTTGGAGACAGGTGTGCAGAAAGATCTTACAGAGAGCATAGGTTGAAGACTGGGGTGCAGAAGGACTGTTGCTGACAGCAGTGTTTGGAGACTCGGGTGGAGAAAGATCATTGAAGAGAGAAGAGTTTGGAGACTGGGGGCAAAAGGCCTGTTACATACAGCAGAGGTTGGAGACTGGGGTGAAGAAGGCCTTTTACAGAGAGCAGTTCTTGAAGACTGGGGTGCAGAAGGAGAGTTACAAAGATCATAGATTGGAGACTGGGTTTCAAAAGAATCTTACTGAGAGCAGAGTTTGGAGAATGAGGTACAGAAGGACTGTTAGAAAGAGCAGAGGTTGGAAACTGAGGTGCAAAAGGATCGTTGGAGACAGCAGTGTTTAGAGACTGCAGTGTAGAAGGACTGATACAGAAAGCAGAGGTTTAAGACTGGGGTGCCGAAGGACCGTTACAGAGAACAGAGATTGGAGACTGAAAGACTCTGACAGAGAGCAGACGTTGGAGACTGGGGTGCAGAATGACTGTTGTAGAGAACAGATGTTGGAGACTGGTTTACAGAAGGACCATTGCTCAAAGTAGAGGTTGGAGACTGGGTTTCAGAAGGATCATACAGAGAGCAGAGTTTTAAAACTGAGGTGCAGAAGGACTGTGGCAGAGAGAAGAGGTTGGAGATTGGGGCGCTGAAGGACTGTAGCAGAGAGCAGAGGTTGGAGTATGAGGTTCAGAAAGACTATTACAGAGAGCACAGGTTGGAGACTGGGGTGCAGAAAAACTGATACAAAAAGCAGAGTTTGGAGACTGGGGTGCATAAGGCCCCTTACAAAGAGCAGAGTTTGGAGACTGGGTTGGAGAAGGACTGTTGCAGAGAGCAGAGGTTGGAGACGGGGGTGCAGAAGGACTCTTGCAGAGAGCAGAGTTTGAATACTGGTTGCAGAAGGACTGTTTCAGAGAGCAGAGGTTCCAGAGTGAGGTGCAGAATGACGGTTACAGAGAGCAGAGTTTGGAGACTGTGGTGCAGAAGGACTTATATAGAAAGTAGAGGTGGGAGACTGGGTTGCAAAAGGACCCTTTCAGACAACAGAGTTTGGAGACTGCAGTAAAGAACGACTGTTCTAGAGAGCAAGGTTGGAGACTGGGGTTAAGAGGTACCAATGCAGAGAGAAGATGTTAAAGACTGGGGTGCAGAAAGAATGTTACAGAGAGAACAGGTTGGAGACATAGGGGTAGAAGTAGTGTTACAGAGAGCACAGTTTGGAGACTGAGGTGGAGGAAGACTGTTACAGATGTCAGAGGTTGGAAATTGGGGTGTAGAAGGACCCTTACAGAGAGAAGAGTTTGAAGACTTCCGTACAGAAGGACTGTTACACATAATAGATCTCGGAGACTGCGGAGAAGCAGGACTGTTGCAGAGGACAAAAGTTGGAGACTGGGGTGGAGAAGGAATTTTACAGAGAGCAGAGTTTGGAAACTGGAGTGCAGAAGGATCTTACAGAGAGCAGGGCCTGGAGACTGTGGTGCAGAAGGACTGTTGCACAGAGCAGAAGTTGGAGACTGGGGTCCAGAAGGATCATTACAGAGAGCAGATTTTAGAGACAGAGGTGCAGATGGAATGTTACAGAGAGAAGAGTTTGGAGACTGAGGTGCAGAAGGACAGTTACAGAGAGCAGAGTTTGGAGACTGGTATGCAGAAGGACTGTTACAGAGAGCAGAGTTTGGAGACTAGGGTTCAGATGGATCTTACAGACAGCAGAGTTTGGAGACTGGGGTGCAAAAGGAACGTTGCAGAGAGCAGATGATGGAGACTGGGATGTAGAAGAATCGTTGCAGAGAGAAGAGGTTGGAGACTGGAATGCATAAGGATCTTACAGAGAGCAGAGGTACGTGACTAGGGTGCAGAAGGACTGTTGCCGAGAGCAGAGGTTGGAGACTGGGGTTGAGAAAAATCATTGCAGGGAGAAGAGGTTGGAGACTGGAGTTCTGAAGGCCTGTTAGAGAGAGCAGATTCGAGACTGGGTTGCAAAAATTCTGTAATAGAGAGCAGAGGTTGGAAACTATTCTGCAGAAGGATTGTTACAGAGAGCAGAGTTTGGAGACTGGGTTGCCGAAGGGTCTTACAGAGAGCAGAGGTAGGAGACTGAGGTGCAGAAGGATCGTTGCAGAGAGCCGAGTTTTTAGACTGAGTTGCTGAAGGACTCTTGCAGAGAGCAGATGTTGGAGACTGGTGTGCAAAAGGATTGTTGCAGAGAGCAGAGGTTGGAGACTGGGGTGAAGAAGGATCGGTGCAGAGAGCAGAGTTTGAAGACTGGTTTGCAGAAGGACTGTTACAGAGAGCAGAGTGTGGAGACTGGTTTGGAGAAGAGAGCAGAGGTTAAAGAATCAGGTGCAGAAAGACTGTTACAGAGAGTAGATGTTGGAGACTGAGGTGCAGAAGTAACGTTGCAGAGTAGAGTGTTTCGAGACTGAGGTGCAGAAGGATTGTTACAGAGAGCAGAGGTTGGAGACTGGGGTGCAGATGGAATGTTGCAGATACCGGACTTTGGAGACTGGGGTGCAGACGTACTGTAATTATAGCAGAGGTTGGAGACTGGAGTACAGAAGGAGTGATACAGAAAGCAGAGATTGGAGTCTTGGGTGCAGAAAGACCGTTACAGAGAGCAGAGGTTGGATTCTGCAGTACAGGAAAACTGTTACAGAGAGCAGAGTTTGGAAACTGGGGTGGAGAAGGACTGTAAAAGAGAGCTGATGTTGGTAACTAGGGTGCCGAAGGACTGTTGCAGAGAGCAGAGTTTTGAGACTGGGGTGCAGAAGAACTGTTGCGGAGAGCAGAGGTTGGAGACAGGGGTGCAGAAGGACTGTTACAGAGAGCAGAGGTTGGAGAGAACGGTGCAGAAGGATCTTACAGTGAGCAGAACTTGGAGACTGAGGTGCAGAAGGACTGTTGTAGAGATCAGAGGTTGGAGACTGGGGTGCAGTAGGGTCATTGCAGAGAGCTGAGGTTAAAGACTGGGGTGCAGAAGGATCGTTGCAGAGAGCAGAGGTTAGAGAGTTGCGTGCAGAAGGCCTGTTACAGAGAGAAGAGGTTGGAGACTGGGGTGCAGAAGGACTGGTAAAGAGAGCAGATTTTGAAGATTGGGTTGCTGAAGGATCTTACAGAGAGCAGAGTTTGGAGACTAAGGTGCAGGTGGACTGTTACAGAGAGCAGTGGTTGGAGACTGGGGTGCAGAAGGATTGTGGAGAGCAGAGGTTTCAGACTGAGGTGCAGTTGGACTGTTACAGAAAGCAGAGGTCATAAATTGGGGTGCAGAAGGACCATTACAAAGAGCAGATTTTGGAGACTACGGTATAGAAGGACTGTAATAGAGAGCAGAGGTGGGAGACTTGGGTTCAGAAGGACTGTTACAGAAAGCACAGGTTGGAGACTGAGGTGAAGAAGGATAGACACAGAGAGCAGAGGTTGGAGACTGGGGTTCAAAAGGACTGATACAGAACGCAGAGGTTGGAGACTGGGGTGCAGAAGGACCTTTACAAAGAGCAGAGTTTGGTGAATGCTGTACAGAAGGACTGTTACAGAGAGCAGATATTGGAGACTGGGGAGCAGAAGGACTGTTGCAGAGGACAATGTTTAGAGACTGGGGTGCCGCAGGACCATTGCAGAAAGCCGAAGTTGGCGACTAGGGGGGACAAGGAATGTTAGAAAGAGCAGAGTTTGGAAACTGGAGTACAGAAAGATCTTACAGAGAGCAGAGGTTGAAGACTGTTGTGCAGAAAGACTGTTGCAGAGCAGACGTTGAATACTGGGGTCCAGAAAGATTGTTGCAGAGAGCAGAGTTTGCAGGCTGAGATGCAGAAGGCTGTTGAAGAGAGCAAAGTTGGAGACTGAGGTGCAGAAGGACTGTTACAGAGAGCAGATGTTGGAGACGGGTTCAGATGGATCTTAGAGAGAGCAGAGGTCGGAGACTGAGGTGCAGAAGGATTTTAACAGACAGCAGAGGTAGGAGACTGGGGTGGAGGAGGTTCATTTCAGAGTTTTCAGACTGTGGTGCAGAAGGGACTGTTGCAGAGACCAGATGTTGGAGACTGGGGTGTAGAAGGACTGTTGCAGAGAGCAGAGGTTGGAGACTGGGTATTAAGAATAATCGTTGCAGAGAGAAGAGATTGATGACTGGTGTGCAGAAGGAATGTTACAGAGAGCAGAGTTGGGAGACTGGGTTGGCGAAGGATCCCACAGAGAGCAGAGGTTGGAGACTGAAGTGAAGAAGTACTGTTACAGAGAGTGTAGGTTGTAGACTGAGGTGCAGAAGGACCATTGTAGAGAACAGAGTTTGCAGACTGAGGTGCAGAAAGATTGTTATAGAGGAGCAGAGTTTGAAGACTGGGGTGCAGAAGGACTGTTGCAGAGAGCAGAAGTTGGAGACTGAAGTGCAGAAGGACTGTTTCAGAGAGCAGATGTTGGAGACTGGGGTGCAGAAGGCCCTGTTACAGAAAGCAGAGACTCTAGCATCGGGTGCAGAAAGAACGTTACAGAGAGTAGAGGTTGGAGAATGCAGTACAGAAGGACTGTTGCAGAGAGCAGAATTTAGAGACTGGGGTGCAGAAGGACTATTACATAGAACCGAGGTTGGAGACTGGGGTGCAGAAGGATTGTTGCAAATAGCAGATTTTGGAGACAGGGGTGCAGAAGGATCTTACAGAGTACAGAAGTTAGAGACTGGGTTGCAGAAGTATTTTACAGAGAGCAGAGTTGGGAGAATGAGGTGCAGAAGGACTGTTACAGGCAGCAGAAGTAGGAGACTGGGTGCAGAATGTTCGTTGAAGAGAGCAGAGTTTTCAGACTGAGGTGCAGAAGGACTGTTGCAGAGAGCAGTTGTTGGAGACTGGGGTGCAGAAGGACTGTTGCAGAGAGCAGAGGTTGGAGACTGGGGTTAAGAGGGATGGTTGCAGAGAGCAGATTTTGGAGACTGGTGTACAGAAGAACTGTTACAGAAAGCAGATTTTGGAAACTGGGTTTTAGAAGGATACTACAGAGAGCAGAAATTGGAGAGTGAAGTGCAGAACGACTGTTACAGAGAGTAGAGGTTGGAGACTGGGCTGCAGAAGGACTGTTTTTAGAGAGCAGTGGTTGGAGACTGGGGTGCAGAAGGACTGTTGCAAAGAGCAGAGGTTGGAGACTGAGGTACGGAAGTCCTGTTACAGAGAGAAGTGGTTGGAGCCTTGGATGCAGAAGGACTGTTTCAGAGAGCAGAGGTTGGATACTGGGGTTAAGATGGATCTTACAGAGAGAAGAATTTGGAGACTGAGGTGCAGAAGGACTGTTGCGGAGATAAAAGGTAGTAGACTGGGATGCAGTAGGATCATTGCAGAGAGCAGAGGTTGGAGAATGGTGTGCAGAAGGATCACTGCACAGTGCAGATTTTGGAGACTGCGGTACAGAAGGCCTGCTACAGAGAGAAGAGTTTGGAGACTGGCATGCAGATGGCCTGTTATAGAGAGCAGAGTTTGGAGACTGGGTTGCTGAAGAATCATACAGAGTTTTAGAGACTAGGTGCAGGTGGACTGTTACAAAGAGCAGTGTTTGGAGACTGTGGTGCAGAAGGATCCTGCAGAGAGCAGAGGTGTCAGACTGAGGTGCAGAAGGGCTGTTACAGAGAGCAGAGGTTGAAGACTGAGGTGTAGAAGGACTGTTACAGAGAGCAGAGTTTGGCGACTGAGGTGCAGAAGGACTCTTAGAGAGAGCAGAAGTTGAAGACTGGGGTGCAGAAGCTCTGTTGCAGAGAGCAGAGGTTGGAGATTGAGGTGCAAAATCCTGTTACATAGAGCAGAGGTTGGAGACTGGTGTGCAGAAAAATCGTTGAAGTAAGCAGAGCTTGGAGACAGGGGTGCAGAAGGATAATACAGAGAGCAGAAGTTGGAGACTGAGTTGCAGAAGGACTTTTGCAGTGATCAGAGGTTGGATAGTGGGGTGCAGTAGGATCATTGCAGAGCGCAGAGTTTGGAGACTGGGGTGCAGAAAAATCGTTGCAGATAGCAGAGGTTGGAGACTGGGGTGCAGAAGGCCTGCTACAGAGAGCAGAGTTTTGAGACTGGCGTGCAGAAGGCCTGTTACAGAGAGGAGAGTTTGGAGACTGGGGTACAAAAGGACTGTTATAGTGAGCAGAGGTTGGAGACTGAGGTGTAGAAGCACTGTTACAGAGAGCAGAGTTTGGAGACTGAGGTGCAGAAAGACTGTTACAGAAAGCAGAGGCTGGAATTTGGGGTGCAGATGGACCGTTACAGAGACCAGAGGTTGGAGACTGTGGTAAAGAAAAAGTGTTACAGAGAGCAGAGTTTGGAGACTGGGGTGCAGAAGGAATGTTACAAAGAGCACAGGTTGGAGACTAAAGTGCAGAAGGATAGATACAGAGAGCAGAGTTTGGAGACTGGGGTGCAGAAGGAATGTTACAAAGAGCACAGGTTGGAGACTAAAGTGCAGAAGGATAGATACAGACAGCAGAGTTTTGAGACTGAGGTTCAAAAGGACTGATACAGAAAGCACAATTTGGAGACTGGGGTGCTGAAAGACCGTTATGGAGAGCAGAGGTTTGAGACTGGGGAGCACAATGACTGTTGCAGAGGACAGAGGTTGGAGACTGGGGTGCCGCAGGACACGTGCTGAAGGCAGAGGTTAAAGAATGGGGTGGGAGAAGGAATGTTACAGAGAGCAGAGTTTGGAAACTGGAGTGCAGAAGGATCTTACAAAGAGCAGAGTTTGGAGACTGTGGTGTAGATGGATTGTTACAGAGAGCAGAGGTTGGAGACTGGGGTCCAGAAGGATCCGTGCAGAGAGGAGAGTTTGGAGGACTGGGGTGCAGAAGGACTGTTGCAGAGAGCAGAGGTTTGAAACTGGGGTGCAGAAGGACTGTTGCAGAGAGCAGAGGTTGGAGACTGGGGTGCAGAACGACTGTTGCAGAGAGCAGAGGTTGGAGACTGGAGTGCAGAACGACTGTTGCAGAGAGCAGAGGTTAGAGTCTGATGTGCAGAAAGACTCTTATAGAGAGCAGAGTTTGGAGACTGGGGTTCAGATGGATCTTACAGAGAGCAGAGGTTGAAGACTGGGGTGCAAATGGACTGTTGCAGAGAGCAGAGGTTGGAGACTGGGGTGCAGAAGGATCTTACAAAGAACAGAGGTTTGAGAATGGGGTGCAGAAAGACTGTTGCAGAGAGCAGAGGATGGAGACTGGAGTGCAGAAGGACTGTTGCAGAGAGCAGAGGTTGGAGTCTGATGTGCCGAAAGACTCTTACACAGAGCAGAGTTTGGAGACTGGGGTGCAGAAGGACTGTTACAGAGACGAGAGGTTGGAGAATGTGGCGCAGAAGGACTGTTGCAGATATCAGAGGTTAAAGACTGCGGTGCAGTAGAATCATTGAAGAGAGCAGAGATTAGAGACTGGGGTGCAGAAGGATCCTTGGAGAGAGCAGATTTTGAAGACTGGGGTGCAGAAGGCCTGCTACAGGAGCAGAGTTTGGAGACTGATGTGCATAAAGACTGTTAAAGAAACTAGAGTTTGGAAATTGGGGTGCATAAGAACCGTTACAGAGACCAGAGTTTGGAGACTGCGGTATAGAAAAACTGTTACAGAGTGCACAGGTTGGAGACTGAGGTGCAAAAGGACTGTTGCAGAGAGCAGAGGTTGGAGACTGGGGTCTAGAAGGATCGTTGCAGAGAGCAGAGTTTGGAGACTGGGGTGCAGAAGGACTGTTACAGAGACCAGAGTTTGGAGTCTGATGTGCAGAAAGACTCTTACAGAGAGTAGAGTTTGGAGACTGGGGTGCAGAAGGACTGTTACAGAGACCAGAGGTTGGAAACTGTGGTGCAGAAGGACTGTTGCAGAGATCAGAGGTTAAAGACTGCAGTGCATTAGGATCATTGCAGAGAGTAGAGGTTGGAGACTGGGGTGCAGAAGGATCCTAGGAGAGAGCAGATTTTGAAGACTGGGGTGCAGAAGTCCTGCTACAGAGAGAAGAGTTTGGAGACTGGCGTGCAGAAGGCCTGTTACTGAGAGGAGAGTTGGGAGACAGGGGTGCAGAAGGACAGGTATAGAGAGCAGAGTTTGGAGACTGGTTGATAAAGGTTCTTACAGAGAGCAGAGGTTGGAAACTGAAAGAGCAGGTGGACTGTTACAGAATGCAGTGTTTGTAGACTGGGTTGCTGAAGGATCTTACACAGAGCAGAGGTTGGCGACTGAGGTGCAGAAGGACTGTTACAGAGAGCAGAGGTTGGAGACTGAGGTGTAGAAGGACTGTTACAAAGAGTAGAGTTTGAAGACTCAGGTGCAGAAGAACTGTTACAGGAAGCAGAGTTTGGAAATTGGGGTGCAGAAAGACCTTTACAGAGAGCAGAGGTTGGAGAATGCGGTATAGGACTGTTACCGAGAGCAGAGGTTGGAGTCTGGGGTGCAGAAGAACTCTTACATAGAGCACAGGTTGGAGACTGAGGTGCAGAAGGATAGATACAGAGAACAGAGTTTGGAGACTATGGTTCAGACAGACTGTAACAGAAAGCAGAGGTTGGAGACTGGGGTGTAGAAGGATCGTTACAAAGAGCAGAGTTTGGAGACTGCGGTACAGAAGGACTGTTACAGAGAGCAGATCTTGGAGACTGGGGAGCAGAAGGCCTGTTGCAGAGGACAGAGGTTGGAGACTTCGGTAGAAAAGGAATGTTACTGAGAACAGAGTTTGGAAACTGGAGTGCAGAAAGATCATAAAATGAGAAGAGGTTGCAGACTGTGTTGCAGAAGGACTGTTGCAGGGAGCAGACATTGGAGACTGGGGTCCAGAAGAATCATTACAGAGAGCAGAGTTTGAGACTGGGATGCAGAAGGACTGTTCCAGAGAGCAGATTTTGAAGACTGGGGTGCAGAAGGACTGTGGCAGAGAGCAGATTTTAGAGACTGGGGTTCAGAAGGACTTTTACACAGAGCAGAGGTTGGAGACTGACTTGCAGACGAACTGTTACAGAGAGCAGAGTTTGGAGACTGGGGTGCAGAAGGACTGTTACAGAGAGCAGAGTTTTGAGACTGGGTCAGATGGATCTTACAGAGAGCAGAGGTTGAAGACAGAGGTTGAAATGGACTGTTGCAGAGAGCAGAGGTTGGAGACTGGGGTGCAGAAGGATCTTACAAAGAGCAGTGGTTTGAGAATGGGGTGCAGAAGAACTGTTGCAGAGAGCAGAGGATGGAGACTGGAGTGCAGAAGGACTGTTGCAGAGAGCAGAGGTTGGAGTCTGATGTGCAGAAAGACTCTTACAGAGAGCAGAGTTTTGAGACTGGTGTGCAGAAGGACTGTTACAGAGACGAAAGGTTGGAGACTGTGGTGCAGAAGGACTGTTGCAGATATCAGAGGTTAAAGACTGCGGTGCAGTAGAATTATTGCAGAGAGCAGAGGTTGGAGACTGGGGTGCAGAAGGATCCTTGGAGAGAGCAGATTTTGAAGACTGGGGTGCAGAAGGCCTGCTACAGAAACAGAGTTTAAAGACTGATGTGCAAAAAGACTGTTACAGAAACTAGAGGTTTGAAATTGGGGTGCATAAGAACCGTTACAGAGACCAGAGTTTGGAGACTGCGGTATAGAAAAACTGTTACAGAGCGCACAAGTTGGAGACTGGGTTGCAAAAAGACTGTTGCAGAGAGCAGAGGTTGGAGACTGGGGTCTAGAAGGATCATTGCAGAGAGCAGAGTTTGGAGACTGGGCTGCAGAAGGACTGTTGCAGAGAGCAGAGGTTGAAAACTAGGGTGTAGAAGGACTGTTGCAGAGAGCAGATGTTGGAGACTGGAGTGCAGATGGACTGTTGCAGAGAGGCAGAGGTTGGAGACTGAGGTGCAGAAGGACTGTTACAAAGAGCAGACTTTGGAGACTGGGGTGCAGAAGGACTGTTATAGAGCATAGGTTGTATACTAGGGTTTAGATGGATATTACAGAGAGCAGAGGTTGAAGACTGGGGTGTAAATGGACTGTTGCAGAGAGCAGAGGTTGGAGACTGGGGTGCAGAAGGATCTTTCAAAGAGCAGAGGTTTTAGACTGGGATGAAGACGAAATGTTGCAAGGAGCAGAGGTTCTATACTGCTGTGCAGAAGGATGGTTGCAGAGAGAAGAGTTTGGAGACTGGGATGCAGAAGGCCTGTTACAGAGAGCAGAGTTTGGAGACTCCGGTACAAAAGGACTTTTCCAGAGAGCAGTGTTTGGACACTGAGGTGCAGAAAGACTGTTACATAGAGCAGAGGTTGGATACTGAGGTGCAGAAGTCCTGTTACATAGAGCAGAGGTTGGTGACTGTGGTGCAGATGGATTTTTGCAAGGAGGAGACTTAGAGACAGCGGTGCAGAAAGGATCTTATAGAGAGTAGAAGTTTGAGACTGAGTTGCAGAAGGACTGTTGCAAAGATGAGAGGTTGGAGACTGGGGTGCAGTAGAGTCATTGCTGAGAGCAGAGGTTGGAGACTGGGGTGCAGAATGTCTGCTACAGAGAGCAGAGTTCGGAGACTGGCGTGCAGTAGGCCTATTACAGAGAGATGTTGGAAACTCGGTTGCAGAAGGACTGTTATAGAGACCAGAATTGGAGACTGGGTTGCTGGAGGATCTTACAGAGAGCAGAGGTTGGCGACTGAGGTGCAGAAGGACTGTTACAGAGAGCAGAGGTTGGAGACTGACTTGTAGAAGGACTGTTACAGAGAGCAGAGTTTGAAGACTCAGGTGCAGAAGGACTGTTACAGGAAGCAGAGTTTGGAAATTTGGGTGCAGAAAGACCTTTACAAAGAGAGGAGTTTGGAGACTGCGGTATAGGACTGTTACTGAGAGCAGAAGATGGAGACTGGGGTGTAGAAGGACTCTTACATAGAGCACAGGTTGGAGACTGAGGTGCAAAAGGATAGATACAGAGAACAGAGATTGGAGACGATGGTTCAGACAGACTGTTACAGAAAGCAGAGGTTGGAGACTGGGGTGTAGAAGGACCATTACAAAGAGCAGAGTTTGGAGACTGTGGTACAGAAGGACTGTTACAGAAAGCAGATCTTGCAGACTGGGGAGCAGAAGGACTGTTGCAGAGGACAGAGGTTGGAGACTCGGTTGGAGAAGGAATGTTACAGAGAACAGAGTTTGGAAACTGGAGTTCGAAGGATCTTACAAAGAGAAGAGTTTGGATACTGTGTTGCAGAAGGACTGTTGCAGAGAGCGGATTTAGAGACTGGGGTGCAGAAGGATCATTGCAGAGAGCAGATTTTTGAGACTGGAATGCAGAAGGACTGCTCCAGAGAGAAGATGTTGAAGACTGGGGTGCAGAAGGACTGTGGCAGAGAGCAGATTTTAGAGACTGGGGTGCAGAAGGACTGTTACACAGAGCAGAGTTTGGAGAGTGACTTGCAGATGGACTGTTACAGAGAGCAGAGTTTGAAGTCTGGGGTGCAGAAGGACTGTTACAGAGAGCAGAGGTTAGAAACTTGGGTTCAGATGGATTTTTAGAGAGCAGAATTTGGAGACTGGGGTGCAAAGGACTGTTGAAGAGAGCAGAATCTGGAGACTGTTGTGGATAAGAATCATTGCAGAGAGAAGAGGTTGGAGCCTGGGGTGCAGAAGGCCTGTTACAGAGAGAAGAGTTTGGAGACTGGGTGGAAGAAGTCCTGGTACCGAGAGCAGAGGTTGGAGACTGTTTTGCAGAAGGACTGTTACAGAGTGCAGAGTTTAAAGACTGCGTTGCAGAAGGATCTTACAGAGAGAAGAGTTGGGAGACTGAGGTTCAGAAGTACTGTTACAGAGAGCAGAGGTAGGAGACTGGGGTGCATAACGGTCGTTGCAGAGAGCAGAGTTTGAAATCAGGGGTGTGAAATAACTGTTACAGAGAGCAGAGTTTTTAGACAAGATTGCAGTAGGATCTTACAGAGAGCAGAGATTGTAGACCGAGGTGCAGCAAGACTGTTACAGAGAGCAGAGGTTGGAGACTGGGGTGCAGAAGGATTGTTGCAGACAGCAGAGTTTCCAGACTGAGCCGCAGAAGGACTGTTACAGGGAGCAAATTTTGGAGACTGTGTTGCATAAGGATCTTACATAGAGCAGTTTGGAGACTGAGGTGCATTAGGATTGTTGCAGAGAGCAGATGTTGAAATCTGGGTTCAGAAGGTATGTTGCAAAAAGCAAAATTATAAGACTGAGGTGCAGAAGGACTTTTGCAGAGAGCAGATGTTGGAGATTGGGGTGCACAAGGTTCGTTGCAGAGAGCAGAAGTTCGAGACTGCAGTACAGAAGGACTGTTGCAGAGAGCAGAGGTTTGAGACTAGGGTACTAAAGGCCTTTTTCTGAGAGCAGATGTTGGATACTGTTTTTCAGAAGGACTGTTGCAGAGAGCAGAAGTTGAAGAATGGGTTGCAGAAGTACTTTTTGCAGAGAGCAGAGTTTTGAGACTGAGGTTCAGATGGACGGACCAAGAAAGCAGAGGTTGGAGACTGGTGTGCAAAAGGACCTTTACAGAGAGCAGAGTTTGGAGACTGCAATACAGAAGGACTGTTACAGAGAGCAGAGTTTGGAGACTGGGGAGCAGAAGGAGTGTTGCAGAGTACAGAGGTTGGAGACTGGGGTGCAGCAGGACCGTTGCAGAAAGCAGAGGTTAAAGACTGGCGTGGAGAAAGAATATTACAGAGAGCACAGTATGGAAACTGGGGACAGAAGGATCTTTCAGAGAGCAGAGGTTGGAGCCTTTGGTGCAGAAGGATCGTTGCAGAGAGAAGAGTTTGGACACTGGGGTTCAGAAGGACTGTTGCAGAGAGCAGATTTTGGAGAATGGGGTGCAGAAGGACTGTTACACAGAACAGAGTCTGGAGACTGGGCTGCAGAAAAACTGTTGCAGAGAGCAGAGTTTTAAGACTGAGGTACAGAAAGATCATTGCAGAGAGAAGAGGTGCAGACTTTGCTGCAGAAGGACTGTTACACACAGCACACGTTGCAGACTGGGTTGCAGAAGGAATTTTGCAGACGGCAGAGGTTGGAGACTGGGGCGCATAAGGACTGTTGAAGATAGCAGAGTTTGGATATGAGGTGCAGAAGGACTGTTACAGAGAGCAGAGGTTGAAGACTGGGGTGCAGAAGGTCTGATACCGAAAGCAGAGGTTGGAGACTTGGGTGCAGGAGCACCGTTAAAGAGAGAAGAGTTTGAAGACTGCGGTACAGAAGGACTGTTACAGAGAGTAGAGTGTGGTCACTGGGGTGCAGAAGAAGTCTTGCAAAGAACAGAGTTTGGAGACTGAGGTGCAGAAATACTGTTACAGAGAGAAGAGTTTTTAGACAAGGTTATAGAAGGATCTTACAGAGAGCAGAGATTGTAGACCGAGGTGCAGTAGGACTGTTACAGAGAGCAGATGTTGGAGACTGGGTGCAGAAGGATTGTTATAGCGAACAGACTTTAGAGACTGGGGTGCAGAAGGCCTGTTATGGAGAGGAAATTTGGGAGTAGTCGTGCAGAAGGACTGTTACAGAGGGCAGAGTTGGAGTCTGGGTTGCAGAAGGTACTTACAGGAGAGCAGTAGTTGGAGAGTGAGGTGCAGAGGGACTGTTACAGAGAGTAGATGTTGGAGACTGAGGCACAGAAATATTGTTACAGAGAGCAGATTTTGGGGACTCAGTTGAAGAAGGACTGTTTCTGATACCAGAGGTTGGAGAATGGGGTGTAGAAGGACTGTTGCAGAAACCAGAAGTTGGAATCTGGGGTGCTGAAGGACTGTTGCAGAGAGCAGATGTAGGAGACTGAGATGCAGAAAGACTGTTACAAAGAGCAGAGGTTTTCGACTGGGGTGCAGAAGGAATGAAACAGAGAGCAGAGTTTCAAGACTGGGGTGCAGAAGGCCTGTTACAGAGAGCAGAGGTTGCAGACTGGGGTGCAGAAGGGCTGTTAGAGAGATCAGAGTTTGGAGACTGGGTTGCAGAAGGATCGTTGGAGACAGCATAGTTTCCGGACTGAGGTGCAGAAGCACAGTTGCAGAGATCAGATATTGGAGATTTGGGTGCAGAAGGACTATTGCAGAAAGCAGATGCTGGAGACTGGGATGCAGAAGGATCATTGCAGAGAGCAAAGTTTGGACTCTGGGGTGCAGAAGGACTGTTACACAGAGCAGAGGTTGAAGACTGAGGTGAAGAAGGACTGTTACAGAGAGACAGGGGTGCAGAACTGATACAGATCAGAAGTTGGAGACTGAGGTACAGAAGAACTGTTACAGAGAGCAGTGGTAGGAGTCTCGGGTGCAGAAGGATTATGGCAGAGAGCAGAGTTTTCAGACTGAGGTACAGAAGAACTGTTGCATAGAGCAGATGTTGGAGACTGGGGTGCACAAGGACTGTTGCAGCTAGCAGAGGTTGGAGACTGGGGTGCAGAGGGATCGTTGCAGAGAGCAGAGGTTGGAGACTGGAGTGCAGAAGGACTGATACAGAGAGCAGAGTTTGGAAACTGGGGTGCAGAAGGTTTTTTACAGAGAGCAGAGTGTGGAGACTGGGTTGCAGAAGGATCTTACATAGAGCAGAGTTTGGAGACTGAGGTGTAGAAGCACTGTAACAGAGAGTAGCGGTTGGAGACTCAGGTGGAGAAGGACCATTGCAGAGAGCAAGAGTTTGTAGACGGAGGTGCAGAAGGCTTGTTAGAGAGAGCAGAGGTTGGAGACTGGGGTCTAGAAGGACTATAGCAGAGAGCAAAGGTTGGAGACTAAGGTGCAGAAGGACAGTTACACAGAGCACAGGTTGGAGACTGGGGTGTAGAAGGACTGATACAGAAAGCAGAGGTTGAAGTCTCGGGTGTAGAAGTACCCTTACAGAGAGCAGATGTTGGAGAATACAGTACAGAAAGACTGTTATAGAGAGCAGAGGTTGGAGACTGGGGTGCAAAAGGACTGTTGAAGAGAGCAGAGGATAAAGACTGGGGTGCAGTAGGACTATTGCAGAGAGATGAGGTTGCAGACTGACTTGCAGAAGAACTGTTACAGAGGGAAGAGTTTTTGGACTGTTTTGCAAAACGACAGATACTGGAAGCAGTTGTTGGATACTGGGGTGCATAAGGACCCTTACGGAGAACAGCAGTTGGACACTGCAGTAGAGAAGGACGGTTACAGAGAGCAGAGGTTGGAGACTGGGGTGCAAAAGAACTGATGTAGAGACCAGAGGTTGGAGACTGGGGTGCCGAAGGATCGTTTGGGGCAAGCAGAGTATGGAGACTGGGGTGTAGAAGGACTGTTTCAGAGAGCAGATGTTGGAGACTTGGGTTCAGAAGAACTGTTGCATAGAGCAGAGTTTGGAGAATGAGGTACAGAAGGACTGTTAAAGAGAGCAGAGGTTGGAGACTGGGGTGCAGAAGGATTATTTCCGAGAGCAGATTTTTCAGACTGAGATACAGAATAACTGTTGGAGAGAGCAGATTTTGGAGACTGGGGTTCAGAATGACTGTTGCAGGGAGCAGAGTTTTGAGGCTAGGGTGCAGAAGGATCATTGGTGCGAGCAGAGTATGGAATCAGGGGTGTAGAAGGACTGCTGCAGAGAACAGAGGTTGCAGTCTGAGGTGCAGAAGGACCATTGCAGAAAGCAGAAGTTGAAGACTGGGTTTCAGAAGGATCCTACAGAGAGCAGAGTTTGGACACTGAGGTGCAGAAGGAGTGTTGCAGGGAGCAGAGGTTGGAGATTTTGGTGAAGAAGGACCCTTACAGAGAACAGGGGTTGAAGACTGTGGTACAGAAGAACTGTTTTGGAGAACAGAGTTTGGAGACCGGGGTGCAGAAAGACCGTTGCACATTGCAGAGGTTGATTTGAGTGTAGAAGGCCTGTTAAAGAGAGAAAAGGTTGGAGACTGGGGTGCACAAGGACTGTTACAGTGAGCAGAGTTTCGAGACTGGGTAGTAGAAGGATCTTACAGAGAGCAAAGGTTTGAGATTGAGGCGCAGTAGGACTGTTGCAGAAAGCAGAGGTTAAAGTCTGAGGTTCAGAAGGACTGTTACAGAGAGCAGAGTTTAGAGACGGGGTGAAGAAGGACTGATACAGAAAGCAGAGTTTGGAGACTGGGGTGCAGACGGACTGTTGCAGAGAGCAGAGGTTGCAGAGTGAGGTGCAGAAGGACGGTTACAGAGATAAATGGTTGGAGACTTGGGTGGTAAAGGACTGTTACACAGAGCAGAGGTTGGAGAGTGGGGAGCAGAAGGACAGTTACAAAGAGCACAGGTTTGAGACTGGGGTGGATAAGAAATGTTGCAGAGAGCAGAGGTTGGAGACTGGGGTGCAGAAGGTCTCTTGCAGAGAGAAGATTTTAGAGACTGGTGTGCAGAAGTCCCTTACAGAGAACAGATGTTGGATACTGCGGTACAGGAGGACTGTTACAGGGATCAGAGGTTGGAGACTGGGGTGCAGAATAACTGTTGTAGAGAACAGAGTTTAGAGAGTGGGGTGCGGATGGACCATTGCAGATAGCAGAGGTTCGAGACTAGGTTTCAGAAGGATCATACAGAGAGCAGAGTTTGAACACTTAGGTGCAGAATGATTGTTGCAGAGAGCAGAGGTTGGATACTGGGGTGCAGAAGGACTGTTACAGAGAGCAGAGGTAGAAGCTTGGGGTTCAGAACGACGGATACAGAAAGCAGAGTTTGGATACTGGGGTGCAGAAGGACCGTTACAGAGAATAGAGGTTGGAGAAATGCAGAATAGAAGGACTGTTTAAGAAAGCAGAGTTTGGAGACAGGTGTGCAGAAGGATATTACAGAGAGCAGAGGTTGGAGACTGCGGTGCAATAGGACTGTTGCAGAGAGCAGAGGTTGGAGACTGTGGTGCTGAAGGATCGTTTCAGAGAGAAGAGGTTGGAGACTGAGATGCAGGAGGCCTGTTACAGAGAGCAGAGGGTGGTAACTGGGAGTGCCAAAGGACTATTTCAGAGAGCAGAGGTTGAAGACTTGGGTTCAGAAGGACTGTTACAGAGAGAAAAGTTTGGAGACTGGGTTCAGAAGTACTGTTACAGAAAGCAGAGATTGGAGACTGGTTTACAGAAAAATATTACAGAGAGCAGATGTTGGAGACTGAGGTCCAGAAGGACTGTTACAGAGAGTAGATGTTGAAGACTATGGTGCAGAAAGACCTTTGCAGAGAGCAGAGGGTGGAGACTGAGGTGCAGAAGGACTGTTGATGAGTGCAGGGGTTGGAGACTGGGTGTAGAAGGATTGTTACAGAATGCAGATGGACAGTTTCTGGGAGTAGAGGTTTGAGATTTGGGTGCAGAAGGACTGTTGCAGAGAGCAGAGGTTGGAGACTGGGGTGGAGAAGGACTGTTGCAGGGAGTAGATATTAGAGATTGATGTGCTGAAGGACTGATGCAGAGAGCAGAGTTTGGAGACTGAAGTGCAGAAGGACTGTAACAAGAGCAGAGGTTGGAGACTTGGGTGCAGAAGGACTTATTCAGAACGCAGAGGTTGGAGACTGGGGTGCAGAAGGACTGTTGCAAAGAGCAGAGTTTGGAGACTGGGGTGGAGAAGGAATGTTGTAGAGAGCAGATGTAGGAGACTGGGGTGCAGAAGGACTGATGCAGAGAGAAGTGTTTGGAGACTGGGGTGCAGTAGGACTATTGCAGAGAGCAAAGGTTGCAGACTGAGGTGCAGAAGGACTGTTAAAAGAGTCGAGTTTGGAGACTGTGGTGACGAAGGACTAATACAGAAAGCAGAGGTTGGAAACTGGGGTAAAGAAGAAGTGTTGAAGAGAACAGAGGTTGAAGACTGTGGTGCAGAGGGATCATTGCAGAGACCAGAGTTTGGAGACTGTGGTGCAGAAGGACTGATACAGAAATCAGAGGTTGGAGACTGGGGTGCAGAAGGCGTGAAACAGAAACCAGAGTTTGGACACTGTGGTGTAGAAGGACTGTTACAGAGAGCAGAGTTTTAATACTGGGGTTTAGAAGGATGTTACAGAGAGCAGAGGTTTGAGACTGAGGTGCAGAAGGCCTGTTACAGAGAGGAAAGGTTGGAGACTGGGGTGCAAAAGGACTGTTACAGAGAGCAGAGTTTGGAGACTGGGTGGCAGAAGGATCTTACATTGAGTAGAGGTTTGAGACTCAGGTGCAGAAGAAATGTTACCAAGAGAAATGGTTGGAAACTGGGGTGCAGAAGGATTTTTGCAGGGAGCAGAGGTTGGAGACTGACATGCTGAAGGACTCTTGAAGACAACAGAGGTTGGAGAATGGGGTGCAGAAGGATCGTTGCAGAGAGCAGATGTTGGAGACTGAGGTGCAGAAGGATTGTTACAGAGAGCAGAGGTTGGAGACTGGGGTGAAGAAGGACTGTTACGGAGATCAGAATTTGGCGACTGGGGTGCAGAAGGACCTTTCAGAGTGCAGAGGTTGGAGACTGCGTTGCAGACCAACTGTTGCACAGAGCAGAGGTTTGAGACTGGGGTGCATAGGGACTGTTACAGAGAGCAGAGTTTTGAGACTTTGTTTCAGAAAGATCTTACATAAAGCAGAGGTTGGAGACTGAGGTGCAGAAAAAATGATACCCAGAGCAGAATTTGGATACTGGGGTACAGAAGGACTGTTGCCGAGACCAGAGGTTGGAGACTTTCATGCATAAGGACCATTGAAGAGAGCAGAGGTTGGAGACAGGGGTGCAGAAGAAATGTTACAGTAAGCAGAGTTTGGAAACTGGGGTGTAGAAGGATCTTACAGAGAGCAGAGTTTGGAGTCTGGGGTTCAGAAGGACTGTTACAGAGAGAAGTGGTTAGAGACTGAGTTGCAGAAGGACTGTTACAGAAAGCAGAGTTTAGAGACTGTGGTGCACAAGAATTTTTGCAGAGATCAGAGTTTTCAGACGGATGTACAGAAGGACTGTTGCAGAGCACAGATGTTGGAGACTGGGGTGCAGAAGAATCGTTGCAGAGATCAGAGTTTGGGAACTGAGGTGCAGAAGGATTGTTACAGAGAACAGAATTTGGATACTGGGGTGCATAAGGACTGTTTCAGAGACTAGAGGTTGGAAATTGGGGTTTAGAAAGACTGTGGCAGAGAGCAGAGGTTGGATACTGCGGTGCAGAAGGACTGTTACACAGAGCAGAGTTTGGAGACAGGGTTGCAGAAGGATCTTACTGAGAGCAGAGGTTGGAGAATGAGGTGGAACAAGACTGGTACAGAGAGCAGAGTTTGGAGACTGGGGTGCAGAAGGATCGTTGCAGAGAGCCAAGTTTTCAGACTGAGGTGCAGAAGGACTGTTGGAGATTACAGAGGTTGGAGCCTGGGGTGCAGAAGGATCTTTGCAGAGAGCAGAGGTTTGAGAATGGGGTTCAGAAGGACTGTTACAGAGAACAGAGTTTGGAGACTGGGGTGCAGAAGGACCGTTGCAGAGAGCCGAGTTCAGAGACTGCCATACAGGACAACTTTTACAGAGAGCAGAGGTTGGAGAATGGTTTATAGAAGAACTGTTTCAGAGTGCAGATGTTGGAGACTGAAGTTCAGAAGAACTGTTGCTGAGAGCAGAGATTGGAACTTGGGTGCAGAAGAATTGTTGCAGAGAGCAGAGGTTGGAGACTGAGGTGCAGAAAGAATGTTACAGAGAGCAAAGTTTGGAGACTGGGGTGCAGAATTACTGATACAGAAAGCAGAGGTTGAGACTGGGTTGCAGAAGAACCTTTACAGAGAGCAGAGGTTGGAGACTGTAGTACAGAAGGACTGCTATAGAGAGCAGAGTTTTGAGACTGGAAAGTAGAAGGACTGTTTTAGAGAACAGATGTTGTAGACTGGGTTGCAGCAGGACCGTTGAGGAAAGCAGAGGTTGTAGACTGGGTTGGAGAAGAATGTTACAGAGAGCAGAGTTTGGAAACTGGGGTGCAGAAAGGCCTTACAGAGAACAGAGGTTGGAGACTGGGGTGCAGAATGAGTGTTAAGGAGAGAAGACGTTGGAGACTGGGGTACAGAAGGACTGTTGCAGAGAGCAGATGTTGGAGACTTGGGTGCATAAGGATCGTTGCAGAGATTAGAGGTTGGTGACAGGGGTGCAGAATAACAGTTACAGAGAGCAGAGGTGGAGTCTGGTGTGCAGAAGGATCGTTGAAGAGAGCAGAAGTTGGAGACTGAGTTGCAGAAGAATCATTGAAGAGAGCAGAGGTGTAGCCTGGGCTGCAGAAGGACCGTTACTGAAAGAAGAGGTGGGAGACTGCGGTGCAGAAGAACTGTTACAGAGAGCAAAGTTTGGAGACTGGGTTGCAGAAGGAATGTTTCAGAAAGAAGAGGTTGGAGACTGGGGTGCAGAAGGACTGTTTCAGAGAGCAGAGGTTGGAGACTGAGATGCGGAAAAATTGTAACACAGAGCAGACGTTGGAAACTGGGGTGAAGTATTATGATACAGAAAGCAGAGGTGTGAGACTGGGGTGCAGAAGGACCGTTACAGAGAGCAGAGGTTGGAGACTGGAGTTCATAAGGCCTGCTATAAAGAGCAGAGGTTGGAGACTGGGTTGCAGAAGGACTGTTATAGAGAGCAGGGTTTTGAGGCTGAGTTGAAGCAAGACTGTTACAGAGAGAAGAGTTTGGTGACTGAGGTGCAGAAAGACTTTTACAGAAATCAGAGGTGGGAAATTTGGGTACAGAGGGACCGTTACAGAGAGCAGAGTTTGGAGACTGCGGTATCGAAAGACTGTAACAGAGAGCAGAGGTTGGAGAATACGCTGCAGAAAAACTCTTACAGAGAGCAGAGGTTGGAGACTGGGGTGCAGAAGGATTGTTACAGAGAGGAGAGGTTGGAGACTGGGGTGTAGAAGGACTGTTACACAGAGCAGAGGTTGAAGACTGGTGTGTAGAAGGACTGTTGCAGAGAGCAGAGGCTGGAGACTTTGGTGAAGAAGGACTGTTGCCAAGAGCAGAATTTGGAGACTGAGGTGCAGAAGGACTGTTGAGGAGAGGATACTTTGGAGACTGGGGTCCAGAAGGATCATTTCAGTGAGGAGAGGTTGGAGACTGAGGTGCAAAAGGATCATAGCAGAGAACAGCGTTTTAAGCCTGAGGTGCAGAAACACTGTTGCAGAGAACACAGGTTGGAGACTGGGGCGCAGAAGGACTATTGCAGAGAGCAGTGGTTGAAGACTAGGGTGCAGAAGTCTTGTTATAGAGAACAAACTTTGGAGACTGGGGTGCAGAAGGCCTGTTATGCAGAGGAGAGTTGGGAGAAGGGGGTGAAGAACAACTGTTAGAGAGGGCAGAGTTGGGAGACTGTTTGCAGAAAAATCTTACAGAGAACAGATGTTAGAGACTGAGGTGTAGAATGATTGTGGCAGAGAAGAGTTTGGAGACTGGGGTGCAGAAGGCTTGTTACAGAGAGCAGAGTTTGGAAACTGGTTTGCAGAAGGCCTGTTTAATAGAGCAGAGGTTGAAGACTGGGGTGCAGAAGGACTGTTATAGAAAGCAAAGTTAAGAGACTGGGTGGCAGAAGAATCTTACAGAGCAGAGTTTGGAGACTGAGGTGCAGGAGGACTGTTACAGAGAGCAGTGGTTGGAGACTGGGGTTAAGATGGATCGAGTAGAGAGAAGAGGTTTCAGACTGAGGTGTAGATCAACTGTTACAGAGAGCAGAGGTTGGAGACTGAGGTGCAGAAGGACTGTTACAGGGAGCAAATTTTGGAGACTGTGTTGCACAAGGATCTTACATAGAGCAGAGTTTGGAGACTGAGGTGCATAAGGACTGTTACAGAGAGCAGATGTTGAAGTCTGGCGTGCAGAAGGATTGTTGCAGAAAGCAATATTTTCAGACTGAGATGCAGAAGGACTTTTGCAGAGAGCAGATGTTGGAGACTGGGGTGCACAAGGTTCGTTGCAGAGAGCAGAAGTTGGAGACTGCAGTACAGAAGGACTGTTGCAGAGAGCAGAGTTTGGAGACTAGGGTACAAAAGGACTTTTTCAGAGAGCATATGTTGAATCCTGTTTTTCAGAAGGACTGTTGCAGACAGCAGAAGTTCGAGAATGGGTTGCAGAAGGACTTTTGCAGAGACCAGAGGTTGGAGACTGAGGTTCAGATGGACGGACAAAGAAAGGCAGAGGTTGGAGACTGGCGTGCAAAAGGACCTTTACAGAGAGCAGAGTTTGGAGACTGCAGTACAGAAGGACTGTTACAGAGAGCAGAGTTTGGAGACTGGGGAGCATAAGGAGTGTTACAGAGTACAGAGGTTGGAGACTGGGGTGCAGCAGGACCGTTGCAGAAAGCTGAGGTAGGAGACTGGCGAGGAGACGGAATATTACGGAGAGCAGAGTTTGTAAACTGGGGTCAGAAGGATATTTTAGAGAGAAGAGTTTGGAGACTGGGGTGCAGAAGGATCATTGCAGTGGGAAGAGTTTGGACACTGGGGTTCAGAAGGACTGTTGCAGAGAGCAGATTTTTAAGACTGAAGTGCATAAGGACTGTTTAGAGAGCAGATGTTGGAGACTGGGGTGCAGAAGGACTCTTTCAGAGAGCAGAGGTTGAAGACTGAGGTGGAGAAGGACTGTTACACAGAACAGAGTTTAGAAACTGGGGTGCAGAAAGACTGTTACTGAGAGAAGAGTTTGAAGACTGCGGTACAGAAGAACTGTTACAGAGTAGAGGGTGGCGACTGGGGTGCAGAAGGAGTGTTGCAAACAACAGAGTTTGGAGACTGAGGTGCAGAAGGACTGTAACAGAGAGCAGAGTTTTTAGACAAGGTTGCAGAAGGGATCTTATGGAGAGCAGAGATTATAGACCGAGGTGCAGCAGGACTGTTACAGAGAGCAGATGTTGGAGTTGGGTGCAGAAGGATTGTTATAGCGAACAGACTTTAGAGACTTGGGTGCAGAAGGCCTTTTACTGAGAGGAAAGGTGGGAGAAGGCGTGCAGAAGGACTGTTACAGAGGGCAGAGTTTGGAGTCTGGGTTGCAGAAGGTACTTACAGAGAGCAGTTTTTGGAGAGTGAGATGCAGAGGGACTGTTACAGAGAGTAGATGTTGGAGACTGAGGCACAGAAATATTGTTAGAGAGAGCAGAGTTTGGAGACTTGGGTGCAGAATGACTGTATCAGAAACCAGAGGTTGGAGACTGGGGTGTAGAAAGACTTTTGTGGAAACCAGGAGTTGGAATCTGGGGTGCTGAAGGACTATTGCAGAGAGCAGATGTAGGATACTGAGATGCAGAAGGACTCTTACAAAGAGCAGAGGTTTGCGACTGGGGTGCAGAAGGACTGATACAGAGAGCAGATTTCGAGACTGGGGTTCAGAAGGCCTGTTAGAGAGAGCAGAGGTTGGAGACTGGGGTGCAGAAGGGCTGTTCGAGAGAGCAGAGTTTGGAGACTTGGTTGCAGAAGGATCTTACATAGAGTAGAGTTTGGAGACTAAGCTGCAGAAGGAGTGTTACAGAGAGCAGAGTTTGGAGACTGGGGTGCAGAAGGATTGTTGGAGACAGCAGAGTTTCCAGACTGAGGTGCAGAAGGACTGTTGCAGAGATCAGATGTTGGAGACTTGGGTGCAGAAGGACTGTTGCAGAGAGCAGATGCTGGAGACTGGTATGCAGAAGGATCATTTCAGAGAGCAGTGGTTGGACACTGGGGTGCAGAAGGACTGTTACAGAGAGCAGATGTTGAAGACTGAGGTGAAGAAGGACTGTAACAGAGAGCATATTTGGGAGACAGCAGTGCAGATCTGATACAGAGCAGAAGTTGGAGACTGAGGTACAGAAGAACTGTTACAGAGAGCAGAGGTTGGAGACTCGGGTGCAGAAGGATTATGGCAGGGAGCAGAGTTTTCGGACTGAGGTACAGAAGAACTGTTGCAGAGAGCAGATGTTGGAGATTGGGGTGAAAAGGACTGTTGAACCTAGCTGAGTTTTGAGGCTGGGGTGCAGAGGGATCGTTGCAGAGAGCAGAGGTTGGAGACTGGGGTTCAGAAGGACTGATTCAGAGAGCAGAGTTTGGAAACTGGGGTGTAGAAGGTTTTTTAAAGAGAGCAGAGTGTGGAGACTGGGTTGCAGAAGGATCTTACATAGTGCAGAGGTTGGAGACTGAGGCGTAGAAGCACTGTATCAGAGAGTAGAGGTTGGAGACTCAGGTGCAGAAGGACCATTGCAGAGAGCAGAGTTTGTAGACGGAGGTGCAGAAAGCTTGTTAGAGAGAACAGAGGTTGGAGAATTGGGTCTAGAAGGACTGTAGCAGAGAGCAAAGGTTGGAGACTAAGTGCAGAGGGACAGTTACACAGAGCACAGGTTGGAGACTGGGGTGCAGAAAGTCTGATACAGAAAGCAGAGGTTGGAGACTCGGGTGTAGAAGTACCCTTACAGAGAGCAGATGTTGGAGAATGCAGTACAGAAGGACTGTTATAGAGAGCAGAGGTTGGAGCCTGGGGTGCAAAAGGAGTGTTGCAGAGATCAGAGGATGGATACTGGGGTGCAGTAGGACTGTTGCAGAGAGCAAAGGTTGCAGACTGACTTGCAGAAGGACTGTTACAGAGGAAAGAGTTTTGAGAATGTGGTGCAAAACGACAGATACAGGAAGCAGAGGTTGGATACTGGGGTGCATAAGGACCCTTATAGAGAACAGCAGTTGGAGACTTCGGTAGAGCAGGACAGTTACAGAGAACAGAGTTTGGAGACTGGGGTGCAAAAGAACTGATGTAGAGACCAGAGGTTGGATACTGGGGTGCTGAAGGATCGTTGGGGTGAGCAGTTTATGGAGACTGGTGTTTAGAAGAACTTTTCCAGAGAGCAGAGTTTGGAGACTGGGGTGTAGAAGGACTGTTTCAGGGAGCAGATGTTAGAGACTTGGGTGCAGAAGGACTGTTGCATAGAGCAGAGTTTGGAGACTGAGGTACATAAGGACTGTAAAAGAGAGCAGAGGTTAGAGACTGAGGTGCAGAAGGATTTTTGCAGAGAGCATTATTTTTCAGACCTTGGTACAGAAGAACTGTTGCAGAGAGCAGATTTGGAGCCTGGGGTCCAGAAGGACTGTTGAAGGGAGAAGAGGTTTGAGACTAGGGTGCAGAAGGATCGTTGCAGAGAGCAGAGGTTGGAGACTGGGGTGCAGAATGATCGTTGGTGCGAGCAGAGTATGGAGACAGGGGTGTAGAAGGACTGCTGCAGAGAACAGAGTTTGGAGTCTGAGGTGCTGAAGGACCATTGCAGAAAGCAGATGTAGGAGACTGGGTTTCAGAAGAATCCTACAGAGAGCAGAGATTGGACACTGAGGTGCAGAAGGACTGTTGCAGGGAGCAGAGGTTGGAGATTGGGGCACAGAAGAACTTTTGCAGAGAACAGAGGTTGGATTCTGAGGTGCAGAAGGAGTTTTACAGAGAGCAGAGGTTACAGACTGGTGTGCAGAATGACTGACACATAAAGCAGAGCTTGGAGACTCTGGTGTAGAAGGACTGTTACAGAGAGCAGAGGTTGGAGACTGGGTTGGAGAAGTACCCTTAAAGAGAACAGAGGTTGAAGACTGTGGTACAGAAGAACTGTTGTTGAGAACAAGGTTGGAGACTCGAGTGCAGAGGGACCATTGCAGAGAGCAGTGGTTAAAGACTATAGTACAAAAGGACTGTTACAAAGAGCATAGGTTGGAGACTGGGGTGGAGAAGAACTGTTGAAGAGAGCAGAGATTGCAGAGTGAGTTGCAGAAAGACTGTTACAGAGAGCAGAGTTTGGATACTGTGGTGCAGAAGAACTGATGCAGAAAGCAGAGGTTGGAGACTGGGTGAAAAAGGACCCTTACAGAGAACAGAGGTTGAAGACTGCTGTACAGAAGAAGTGTTTTTTGAAAACAAGGTTAGAGACTGGGGTGCAGAGGGACAATTGCAGACAGCAGAGGTTGGAGACTGGGGTACAGAATGATCTTACATAGAGCAGAATTTGGAAAATGGGTTGCAGAAAGACTGTTGCAGAATAGACGTTGGAGACTGGGGTGCAGAAGGACCGTTGAAGAGAATAGATTATGGAGACTAGGATATAGAAGGACTGTTCAAGAGAGCAGAGGTTGGAGACTGGGGTGCAGAAGGACTTTTGTAGAGAGCAGTTGTTGAAGACTTAGGTGCAGAAGGACTGTTTCAGATAGCAGAGTTTGGAGACTGGGGTGCAGAAGGACTGGTGCAGAAGGACTGATACAGAGAGCAGAGGTTGGAGACTGAGGTGCAGAAAAAAAAGTTACAGAGAGCAGAGCTTGGAGCCTGGGTGCAGAAGGACTGATACCGAAAGCACAGGTGGGAGAATAGGGTCAAGAAGGACCGTTAAAGAAAGCAGAGGTACGAGACTGCAGTACAGAAAGACTGTTACAGAGAGCAGATTTTTAAGACTGTGTTACAGAAGGGCTGTTGCAGTTTGAAACTGGGTGAATAAGGACCGTTGCTGAGAGCAGTGTTTGGAGATTGATGTGCAGAAGGATTGTTACAGAGAGTAGAGTTTGGAGACTTGGGTGCAGAAGGATCATTCAGAGAGCTGAGGTTGGGGACTGGGGTACAGAAGCACTGTTGCAGAGAGCAGAGTTTGTAGACTTGGGTGCAGAAGGATTGTGGCAGAGAGAAGAGGCTGGAGTCTGTGGTTTAGAAGGATTGTTGCAGAGAGTAGAGGTTGGAGACTGAGGTGCAGAAGGACTGTTACAGAGAGCAGATTTCGGAGTCTGGGGTGCAAGACTGATACAGAAATCAGATGTTGGAGCCTGGGGTGCAGAATGATTGTTGCAGACAGCAGAGGTTGGAGACTGGGTTGCAGAAGGACTGTTGCAGAGAGCAGAATTTGGAGCCTTAGGTGCAGAAAGACTGTTACAGAGAGCAAAGGTTGGAGACTGGGATGCAGAAGGACTGTTGCAGAGAACAGAGGTTGAAGGCTGGGGTGCAGAAGGTTCGTCGAAGAGAGCAGAGTTTTCAGACTGAGGTGCAGAAGGACAAATGCAGAGAGCAGATGTTGGAGACTGGGTGCAGAAGGGCTGTTGCAGAGAGCAGAGGTTAGAGACTTGTGAACAGAAGTACTGTTTAAGAGAGGAGATGTTGGAGATTGGGGTGCAGAACGCCTGTTACACAGAGCAGAGTTTGGAGAAGGGGTGCAGAAGGACTGTTACAGAGAGCAGAGTTTGGAGATTGGTTTGCAAAAGTATCTTACAGAGAATGGAGGTTGGAGGCTGAGATGCAGAAGGACTGTTACAGAGAGTAGACATTGGATACTGAGGTGCAGTAGGACAATTGCAGAAAGCAGAGTATGAAGACTAAGGTGCAGAAGGACTGTTACAGAGAGTAGAGGTTGGAGACTGAGGTTCAGAAGGACTGATACAGAAAGCAGAGTTTGGAGTCTGGGGTGCAGAAGGACCACTACAGAGAGCAGAGTTTGGGGATCACGGTGCAGAAGAACTTTTACCGAGAGCAGAGGTTAGAGACTGGGGTGAAGAAAGACTGTTGCAGAGAACAGAGGTTGGCGACTGAGGTGCAGAAGGGCTGCTACAGGGAGCAGAGTTTGGAGACTGGAATGCAGAAGGACTGTTACAAAGAACAGAGTTTGGAGACTGGGGTACAGTAAGACCGTTGCACAGAGCAGATGTTGGAAATTTGGATGCAGAAGGCCTGTTAAAGAGAGAAAAGTTTGGAGACTGGGGTGTATAAGGACTGTTACAGGAAGAAGAGTTTGGAGACTGGGTATTAAAAGGATCTTACAGAGAGCAGAGTTTGGAGAATGACGTGCAGAAGGAGTGTTACAGAGAGAATAGGTTGGAGACTGGGGAGCAGAAGGACTGTTACAGAGAGTAGAGTTTGGATACTTGGGTGCAGAAGGATCTTTCAGAGAGCTGAGGTTGGGGACTGGGGTACAGAAGCACTGTTGCAGAGAGCAGAGATTGGAGACTTGGGTGCAGAAGGATCATTGCAGAGAGAAGAGGGTAGAGTCTGTGGTTTAGAAGGATCGTTGCAGAGAGCAGATGTTGGAGACTGAGGTGCAGAAGGACTGTTACAGAGAGCAGATTTTGGAGACTGGGGTGCAAGACTGATACAGAAATCAGATGTTGGAGCCTGGGGTGTAGAATGATTGTTGCAGACAGTAGAGGTTGGAGACTGGATTGCAGAAGGACTGTTGCAGAAAGCAGAATTTGGAGACTTAGGTGCAGAAGAACTGTTACAGAGAGCAGAGGTTGGAGACTGGGATGCAGAAGAACTGTTGCAGAGAAAAGAGGTTGAAGACTGGGTGCAGAAGGATCGTGAAAGAGAGCAGAGTTTTCAGTCTGAGGTGCAGAAGGACAAATTCAGAGAGCAGATGTTGGAGACTGGGGTGCAGAAGGGCTGTTGTAGAGAGCAGAGGTTGGAATAAGGGTGCAGAAGAACTGTTACAGAGAGCAGATTTTGGAGATTGGTTTGCAAAAGTATCTTACAGAGAGTAGAGGTTGGAGACTGAGATGAAGAAGGACTGTT
This sequence comes from Ictidomys tridecemlineatus, assembly GCF_052094955.1. NCBI lineage: Eukaryota > Metazoa > Chordata > Mammalia > Rodentia > Sciuridae > Ictidomys > Ictidomys tridecemlineatus. The sequence goes on from NW_027521428.1 coordinate 53,554, forward strand.
ATAGATAGTAGAGTTTGGATACTGTGGTGCAGAAGGACAATTGCAGAGAGCAGAGTTTGAAGACTGAGGTGAAGAAGAACTGTTACAGAGAGCAGAGGTTGGAGACTGAGTTTCAGAAATTTATACAGAAAGCAGAGTTTGGAGACTGGGGTGCAGAAGGACCATTACAGAGAGCAGAGTTTGGGGATCACGGTGCAGAAGAACTTTTACAGAGAGCATAGGTTAGAGACTGGGGTGAAGAAAGACTGTTGCAGAGAACAGAGGTTGGCAACTGAGGTGCGGAAGGGCTGCTACAGGGAGCAGAGTTTTGAGACTGGGATGCAAAAGGACTGTTGCAAAGAACAGAGTTTGGAGACTGGGGTACAGTAGGACCGTTGCACAGAGCAGATGTTGGAGATTTGGATGCAGAAGGCCTGTTAAATAGAGTAAAGGTTGGAGACTGGGGTGCATAAGGACTGTTACAGTAAGAAGAGTTTGGAGACTGGGTAGTAGAAGGATCTTACAGAGAGCAGAGGTTGGAGAATGACGTGCAGAAGGAGTGTTACAGAGAGAATAGGTTGGAGACTGGGGTGCAGAAGGACTGTTACAGAGAGTAGAGTTTGGAGACTTGGGTGCAGAAGGATCTTTCAGAGAGCTGAGGTTGGGGACTGGGGTACAGAATCACTGTTGCAGAGAGCAGAGATTGGAGACTTGGGTGCAGAAGGATTGTTGCAGAGAGAAGAGGTTGGAGTCTGTTGTTTAGAATAATTGTTGCAGAGAGCAGAGGTTGGTGACTGAGGTGCAGAAGGACTGTTACACAGAGCAGATTTTGTAGACTGGGGTGCAAGACTGATACATAAATCAGATGTTGGAGCCTGGGGTGCAGAATGATTGTTGCAGAGAGAAGAGGTTGGAGTCTTTGGTTTAGAAGGATCGTTGCAGGGAGCCGAGGTTGGAGACTGGGTTGCAGAAGGACTGTTGCAGAGCGCAGAATTTGGAGACTTAGGTGCAGAAGGCCTGTTAAAGAGAGAAAAGGTTGGAGACTGGGGTGCATAAGGACTGTTACAAGAAGCAGAGTTTGGAGACTGGGTAGTAGAAGGATCTTACAGAGAGCAGAGGTTGAAGAATGACGTGCAGAAGGAGTGTTACATAGAACAGAGTTTGGAGACTGGCATGCAGAAGGATCGTTGAAGAGAGCAGAGTCTTCAGACTGCGGTGCAGAAGGACTATTGCAGACAGCTGATGTTGGAGACTGGGGTTCAGAAAGACTGTTGCAGAGAGGAGAGGTTGGACACTTGGGTGCAGAAGGATTGTACCAGAGAGCAGAGGTTGTAGACTAGGGTGCAGAAGGCCTGTTACAAAGAGTAGAATTTGGAGAACGGGTGCAGTACGACTGTTACAGAGAGCAGAGTTTGGGATTGGGTTGCAGAAGGATCTTACAGAAAGCAGATATTGGAGACTGAGGTGCAAAAGAACTGTTACAGAGAGTAGAAGCTGGAGACTGAAGTGCAGAAAGACCAATGCAGAGAGCAGAGTTTGGAGACTGAGGTGCATAAGGACTGTTGAAGAGCAGAGGTTCGAGACTTGGGTGTAGAAGGACTGTTGCAGAGAGCAGAGGTTGTAGATTGGGGTGCAGTAGGTCTGTTGCAAAGAGCAGAATTTCAAGACTGAAGTTCATAAGTGCTGTTACAGAGAGCCGAGGTTGGAGTCTTGAGTGCAGAAAGACTGATACAGTAGGCAGAGTTTGGAGTCTGGGGTGCAAGAGGACAGTTACACAGAGCAGAGGTTGGAGACTGCAGTACAGAAGGACTGTTACACAGAGCAGACGTTGGAGAGTGGGGTGCAGAAGGACAGTTACAGAGAGCACCGTTTTGAGACTGGGGTGAAGAAGAAATGTTGCAGAAAGCAGAGTTTGGAGACTGGGGTGCACAAGGACTTTTGCAGAGAGCAGAGGTTGGAGCCTGAGGTGCAGAAGGACAGTTGCAGAGAGCAGATTTTGGAGAATGCGGAACAGAAGGACTGTTACAGAGAGTAGAGGTTGGAGACTGGGGTGCATAAAGAATGTCACAGAGAGTAGAGTTTGGAAACTTTGTTGCAGAAGAATCTTATCGAGACCAGAGGTTGTAGACTGTGGTGCAGAAGGACTGATGCAGAGAGCAGACGTTGGAGACTGTGGTGCTGAAGGATCATTGCAGAGAGTAGATGTTGGAAACTTGGGTGTAGAAGGACTGTTGCAGAGAGCAGAGGTCTGAGACTGGGGTGCAGAAGGACTGTTGAAGAAAGCAGAGGTTGGACAGTGAGGTGCAGAAGGACTGTTACAGAGAGCAGATTTTGGAAACTGGCGTGCAGAAGAACTGATACAGAAAGCAGAGTGTGGAGACTGGGGTGAAGAAGGGCTTTTGCAAAGAGCAGAGGTTGGAGACTGGGGTGGAGAAGGAATGTTATAGAGAGCAGATGTTGGAGACTGAGGTGCAGAAGAACTGTTACAGAGAGCAGAGGTTGAAGCCTGGGTGCAGAAGGACTGATACAGAAAGCAGAGGTTGGAGACTGGGTTGCAGAAGGACCGTTACAGTGAGAAGAGTTTGGAAACTGCAGTACAGAAGGACTGTTACAGAGAGTAGAGTTTGGAGACTAGGGTGGAGAAGGACTGTTGGAGAGATCAGATGTTGGAGACTGGGGTGCAGAAGGACTGTTGCAGAGAGGAGGTTGAAAACTGGGGTGCAGAAGAACTGTTGCAAGGAGGAGAGGTTCGAGATTGGGGTGCAGAGACTGTTGCAGAGAGCAGATGTTGGAGACTGGGGTGGAGAAAGACTTTTGCAGAGAGAAGAATTTGGAGACTGAGGTGCAGAAGGACAGTTACAGAGAGCAAAGGTTAGAGACTTGAGTGCAGAAGGACTGATACAGAAAGTAGAGGTTGGAGACTGCGGTGCAGAGGTACCGTTACAGAGAGTAGAGGTTGGAGACTGGGGTGCAGAATAACTGTTGTAGAGAACAGAGGTTGGAGACTGGGGTGTAGAAGGACCATTGCAGAAAGCAGAGTTTGGAGAGTGGGTTTCAAAAGATTTTACAGAGAGCAGAGGTTGGAGTCTGAGGTGCAGCAGAATGTTACAGAGAGCAAAGTTGGAGACTGGGGTTCAGAAAAACTGATAAAGAAAGCAGAGTTTGGAGACTGGGGTGCAGAAAGACCATTACAGAGAACAGATGTTTGAGACTGCATTACAGAATGTCTGTTCCAGAGAGAAGATTTTGGAGACTGGGTTGCAGAAGGAGTGTTGCAGAAAGCAAGGTTGAAGACTGGGGTGCAGAAGGGCTGTTGCAGAGAGAAGAGGTTGCAGAGTGAGGTGCAGAAGGATTGTAACTGAGAGCAGAGTTTGGAGACAGTAGTGCAGAAGGACTGATACAGAAAGGAGAGGTTGGAGACTGGGGTGAAGAAGGACCCTTACATAGAACAGAGGTTGAAGACTGTGTACAGAAGAACTCCTTTGAGAACAGAGTTTGGAGACTGTGGTGCAGAAAGACCGTTGCACATTGCAGAGGTTGGAGATTTGGGTGTAGAAGGCCTGTTAAAAAGAGAAAAGGTTGGAGACTGGGGTGCACAAGGACTGTGACAGTGAGCAGAGTTTGGAGACTGGGTAGTAGAAGGATCTTAAAGAGAGCAGAGGTTTGAGACTGACGTTCAGAAGAAGTGTTACATAGAACAGAGTTTGCAGACTGGGGTGCAGAAGGATCGTTGCAGAGAGCAGAGTTTTCAGACTGAGGTGCAGAAGGACTATTGCAGACAGGTGATGTTCGAGACTGGGGTGAAGAAAGACTGTTGCAGAGAGAAGAGTTTGGAGACTTGGGTGCAGAATGATCATTCCAGAGAGCAGAGATTGTAGACTGGGGTGCAGAACGCCTGTAACAGATTGCAGAATTTGGAGAAGGGGTGCAGTAGGACTGTTACAGAGAGCAGAGTTTGGGGATTGGGTTGCAGAAGGATCTTACAGACAGCAGAGGTTGGAGACTGAGGTGCAGAAGGACTGTTACAGAGAGTAGAGGTTAGTGACTGAAGTGCAGAAAGACCAATGCAGAGAGCAGAGTTTGGAGACAGAGGTACAGAAGGACTGTTGAAGAGCAGAGGTTCGAGACTTGGGTGTAGAAGGACTGTTGCAGAGAGCAGAGGTTGTAGATTGGGGTGCAGAAGGACTGTTGCAGAGAGCAGAATTTGAAGACTGAGGTTCATAAGGACTATTACAGAGAGCAGAGGTTGGAGACTTGAGTGCAGAAGGACTGATACAGAAAGCAGAGTTTAAAATCTGGGGTGCAAGAGGGCAGTTACAGAAAGCAGAGGTTGGAGACTGCAGTACAGAAGGACTGTTACAAAGAGGAGAGGTTGGAGAATGTGCTGCAGAAGAACAGTTACAAAGAGCACAGATTTGAGACTCTGGTGAAGAAGAAATGTTGCAGAGAGCAGAGGTTTGAGACTGGGGTGCAGATGGTCTCTTCCAGAGATCAGATTTTAGAGACTGGGGTGCAGATGGACCCTTACAGAGAACAGAGCTTGGATACTGTGGTACAGAAGGACTGTTACAGGGATCAGAGTTTGGAGACTGGGGTGCAGAATAACTGTTGTAGAGAACAGAGTTTTGAGACCGGGGTGCAGAAGGACTGAAACAGAAAGCAGAGTTTGGAGACTGGAGTGCAGAAAAACCGTTACAGAATGCAGAAGTTTGAGACTGAAGTACAGATGGATGGATACAGAGAGCAGAGGTTGGAGACTGGGGTAAAAAAAGACTGCTGTAGAGAGCAGATTTTTGAGACTGGGGTGCAGACGGACTGTTGCAGAGAGCAGAGGTTGCAGAATTAGGTGCAGAAGGACTGTTACAGAGAGCAGAATTTGGAGACTGTGGTGCAGAAGGACTGATACAGAAAGCAAAGGTTGGAGAATGTGGTGCAGAAGGAACCTTATAGAGAACAGAGGTTGAAGTCTGTGGTACAGAAGAACTGATGTAGAGAACAAGGTTGAAGTGTGGGGTGCACAGCGACCATTCCAGAGAATAGACGTTGGAGACTGAGGTGCCGAAGGATTGTTGCAGAGAGCAGACGTTAGAGACTGGGGTGCAGAAGGATTTTACAGGGAGCAAATTTTGGAGACTCAGGTGCATAAGGACTGTTGCAGAGAGTAGATGTTTGAGACTGGGGTGCAGAAACACTGTGCAGAGTGCAGTGTTTGGAGACTGGGGTGCAGAAGGACTGTTGCAGAGAGCAGAGGTAGAAGCCTGGGGTGCAGAACGACGGATACAGAAAGCAGAGTTTGGAGACTGGCGTGCAGAAGGACCATTACAAAGTATAGAGGTTGGAGACTGCGGAATAGAAGGACTGTTAAAGAGAGCAGAGGTTGGAGACAGGTGTGCAGAAGGATATTACTGAGAGCAGAGGTTGCAGACTGCAGTGCAATAGGACTGTGGCAGAGAGCAGAGGTTGGAGACTGTGGTGCAGAAGGATCGTTGCAGAGAGAAGAGGTTGAAGACTGAGGTGAAATAGGCCCGTTTCAGAGAGCAGAGCTTGAAGACTGGGGTACAGATGGCCTGTAACAGAGCAGAGTTTGGAGACTGGGTGTCAGAAGGATCTTACAGAGAGCAGAGGTTGTTGACTGAGTTGCCGAAGGACTGTTACAGAGAGCAGAAGTTGGAGACTGGGGTCCAGAAAGATCGTTGCAGAGAGCAGAGTTTTCAGAATGATGTTTAGAAGGACTGTTGAAGAGAACAGAGGTTGGAGACTTGGGTGCAAAAAAATCGTTACAGAGAGCAGAGGGTGGAGACTGGGGGTGCCAAAGGACTGTTTCAGAGAGCAGAGGTTGGAGACTTGGGTTCAGAAGGACTGTTAAAAAGAGAAGAGTTTGAAGACTGAGGTTCAGATGGACCGTTGCAGAGAGCAGAGGTTGGAGACTGAGGTGTAGAAGGATTGTTACAGAGAGCAGAGGTTGGAAACTGGGGTGCAGAAGGACTGATACAGAAAGCAGAGGTTGGATACTCCGGTGCAGAAGGACCCTTACAGAGAGCAAAGTTTGCAGACTGAAGTACAGAAGGACCCTTACAGAGACCAGAGTTTGGAGACTGCGGTACAGAAGGACTGTTAGAGACAGCATAGGTTGGAGTCAGGTGTTCAGAAAGATCTTACAGACAGCATAGGTTGGAGACTGGGGTGCAGAAAGACTGTTTCGAAGAGCAGAGGTTGGAGACTGGGGTGCAGAAGGCCTGTTACGGAGAGCAGTGCTTGGAGACTGAGGTGCAGAAGAATCGTTGCTTAGAGCAGAGTTTTCAGACTGAGGTGCAGAAGAAGTGTTGAAGAGAACAGAGGTTGAAGACTGTGGTGCAGAAGGATCGTTGCAGAGACCAGAGTTTGGAGACTGTGGTGCAGAAGGACTGATACAGGAATCAGAGGTTTGAGACTGGGGTGCAGAAGGCCTGACACAGAAAGCAAAGTTTGGACACTGTGGTGTAGAAGGACTGTTACAGAGAGCAGAGTTTGAATACTGGGTTGCAGAAGGATGTTACAGAGAGCAGAGGTTAGACACTGAGTTTCAGATGGACCGTTGCTGAGAGAAGAGGTTGTAGACTGAGGTGCAGGATTGTTACAGAGAGCAGAGGTTGGAGACTGGGGTGCAGAAGAACTGATACAGAAAGCAGAGGTTGGATACTCGGGTGCAGAAGTACCCTTACAGAGAGCAGAGGTTGGAGACTGAGGTGCAGAAGGACTGTTGCAGAGAGCAGAGTTTGCAGACTGAGTTGCAGAAGGACTGTTACAGCGGGCAGAGTTTCGAGACTTTGGTGGAAAACGACTGATACAGAAAGCAGAGGTTGGATACTGAGGTGAATAAAGACCCTTATGGAGAACAGAGGTTGGAGACTGCGGTAGAGAAGGACGGTTACAGAGAGCAGAGGTTGGACACTGGGGTGCAGAAGAACTTTTCTAGAGAACAGAGGTTGGAACTGGGTAGCAGGAGGATCGTTGGGGCGAGCAGAGTATGGAGACTGGGGTGTAGAAGGACTGTTGCAGAGAGCAGAATTTGTAGACTGGGGTGTAGAAGGACTGTTGCAGAGAGCAGATGTTGAAGACTTTGCTGCAGAAAGACTGTTGCATAGAGCAAAGGTTGGAGACTGAGGTGCAGAGGGACGGTTAGAGAGACCAGAGTTTGGAGACTGGGGTGCAGAAAGACTTTTACAGAGAGCAAACTTTGGAGACTGGGGTGCAGAAGGACTGTTGCAGAGAGCAGAGTTTGCAGACTGAGTTGCAGAAGGACTGTTACAGCGGGCAGAGTTTCGAGACTTTGGTTGAAAACGACTGATACAGAAAGCAGAGGTTGGATACTGAGGTGAATAAAGACCCTTATGGAGAACAGAGGTTGGAGACTGCGGTAGAGAAGGACGGTTACAGAGAGCAGAGGTTGGACACTGGGGTGCAGAAGAACTTTTCTAGAGAACAGAGGTTGGAACTGGGTTGCAGGAGGATCGTTGGGGCGAGCAGAGTATGGAGACTGGGGTGTAGAAGGACTGTTGCAGAGAGCAGAATTTGTAGACTGGGGTGTAGAAGGACTGTTGCAGAGAGCAGATGTTGAAGACTTTGCTGCAGAAAGACTGTTGCATAGAGAAAAGGTTGGAGACTGAGGTGCAGAAGGACGGTTAGAGAGACCAGAGTTTGGTGACTGGGGTGCAGAAAGACTTTTACAGAGAGCAATCTTCGGAGACTGGGGTGCAGAAGGATCGTTGCAGAGAGCAGAGTTTGGTGACTGGGGTGTAGAAGGATCGTTAAAGAAAGCAGATTTTGAAGACTGTAATGCAGAAGGACTTTTACAGAGAGCAGAGGTTGTAGACGGGGGTGCAGTAGGACATTTACAGAGAGAACATGTTGGAGACTGATGTGCAGAAAAACTGTTGCAGAGAGCAAAGTTTGGAGACTGGGGTTCAGAAGGACTGCTGCAGAGAGCAGGTGTTTTACACTGGGGTGCAGAATAACTGATACGGAAAGTAGAGTTTAGAGACTGGGGTGCAGAAGGACTGTTAAGAGAGCAGAGTTTGTAGCCGGGGGTGCAGAATGACTGCTGCAGAGAACAGAGGTTGGATACTGGGATGCAGAAGGGCCATTGCAGAGGGTGAGGTTTGAGACTGAGGTGCAGAATGACTGTTACAGAGAGCAAAATTTGGAAAACGGGGTGCAAAAGGATATTATAGAGAGCAGAGGATGGAGACTGGGGTGCAGAAGGACTGTTGCAGAGAGAAGAGGTTGAAGACTGGGGTGCAGAAGGCCTGTTCCAGAGAGCAGACTTTGGAGACTGAGTTGCAGAAGACTTGTTACAGAGAGCAGATGTTGGAGACTGGGGTGCAGAAGGATTATTACAGATAGAACAGTTTGGAGACTGGGGTTTAGAAGGATTGTTGCAGATAGCAGAGGTTTCAGACTGAGGCTTAGAAGGTCTGTTACAGAGAGCAGAGGTTAGAGTCTGAGGTGCAGAAGAACTGTTTCAGAAAGCAGAGGTTGGCAATTGGGGTGCTGAAGGACTGTTATAGAGAGTAGAGGTTGGAGACTGCAGTGCAGAAGGCCTGTTACAGAGAGCATTGGTTGGAGACTGAAGTGCAGAAGGATCATTACAGAGAGCAGAGGTTGGATCCTGAGGTGCAGAAGGACTGTTACACAGAGCAGAGTTTGGAGATTGAGTTGCAAAAAGATTTTTACAGAGAGCAGAGATTAGAGACTGAGGTGCAGAAGGACTGTTACTGAGAGCAGAGTTTGAAGACTGGGGTGCAGAAGTATTATTGCAGAGAGGAGAGGTTGGAGACTGCGGTGCAGAAGGATCTTACAGAGAGCAGAGGTTAGATACTGGGGTGCAGAAGGACAGTTACAGAGAGCATAGGTTGGATACTGGGGTGCAGAAAAAATGTTGCACGGAGCATAGATTTGAGACTGGGGTGCAGAAAGACTGTTACAGAAAGCAGAGGTTGGAGACTGGGTTGCAGAACGACTGATACACAAAGCAGAGTTTGGAGACTGGGGTGCGGAAGGACCGTTAAAAAGAGCAGAGTTTGGAGATTAAAGTATAGAAGGACTTTTAGAGAGAGCAGAGGTCGGAGACTGGGTTGCAGAAAGACTGTTACAGAGAACAGAAGTTGGAGACTGGGGTGCAGAAGTATCTTAAACAGAGCAGAGTTTTGAGACTGAGGTGCAGATGGACTGTTGCAGAGAGCAGAGTTTGGAGACTGAGTTGCAGAATGATCGTTTCAGAGAGAAGAGGTTGGAGACTGGGATGAAGAAGGCCTGTTACAAAGAGCAGAGGTTGGAGACTGGGGTGCTGAAGGCCTGTTACAGAGAGCAGAGGTTGGAGACTGGTTTGCAAAAGGATATTATAGAGAGCAGAGTTTGGAGACTGAGGTGCAGAAGGTCTGTTACAGAGAGCAGAGGTTGGAGACTGGGTTGCAGAATGATTGTTGCAGAGTGCACAGTTTTCAGACTGAGGTGCAGAAGGACTGTTGCAGAGAGCAGATGTTGGGGACTTGGGTGAAGAAGGACTTTTGCAGAGAGCAGAGTTTGGAGACTGGGGTGCAGTAGGACCATTGCATATGTCAGAGTTTGGGAACTGAGGTGCAGAAGGATTGTTACAGAGAACAGAAGTTGGATCCTGGGGTGCAGGAGGACTGTTACAGACAACAGAGTTTGGAGACTGCGGTTCAGAAGGCCTGTTACAGAGAGCAGAGTTTGGTGAAGGAATGCAGAACAACTGTTACAAAGGGCAGAGATTGGAGACTGGGTTGCAGAAGGATCATACAGATTGCAGAGGTTGGAGACTGAGGTGCGGAAGGACCGTTACAGAGAGTAGTGGTTGGATACTGAGGTGCAGAAGGACCATTGCAGAGAGCAGAGGTGGAGTCAAAGGTGCAGAAAATCTTTTACAGAGAGCAGAGATTGGAGACTGGGGTGCAGAAGGACTGTAGCAGATAGCAGTTTTTGAGACTGGGGTGAAGAAAGACTGTTGCAGGAAGCAGGTGTTAGAAACTTGGGTGCAGTAGGACTGTTGCAGAGAGCAGAATTTGGAGACTGAGGTGCAGAAGGACTGTTACAGAGAGCAGAGGTTGGAGACTGGGGTGCAGAAGGACTGATACAGAAAGCAGAGGTTAAAGACTGGGGTGCAGAAGGACTGTTACAGAGAGCACAGGTTGGAGAATGGTTTATAAAAGAACTGTTTCAGAGTGCAGATGTTGGAGAGTGGGCTTCAGAAGAACTGGTGCAGAGAGCAGAGTTTAAAACCAGGGGTGCAGAAGAACTGTCACAGAGAGTGAGTTTTGAGACTGAAGTGCAGAAAGAATGTTACAGAGAGCAAAGTTTGGAGACTGAGGGGCAGAATTACTGATACAGAAAGCAGAGGTTGGAGACTGGGGTGCAGAAGGACCATAAAAGTGAACAGAGTTTGGAGACTGTTGTTCAAAAGGACTGTTGCAGAGGACAGAGGTTAGAGAATGGTGTGCAGAAGGACTGTTACAGAGAGTAGATGTTGGAAACCGTGGTGCAGAAGGACTAATACAGATAGCAGAGGTTTGAGTCTGCTTTGCAGAAGGACTCTTACAGAGAGCAGAGGTTGGAGACTGGGGAGTAGAAGGGCTGTTGCAGCGAACAGAGGTTGGAGACTGGGTTGCAGCAGGACCATTGAATAAAGAAGAGGTTGGAGACTGGGTTGGAGAAGGAATGTTACAGAGAGCAGAGTTTGGAAACTGAGGTGCAGAAAGACCTTACAGAGAACAGAGGTTAGAGAATGGGGTGCAGAAAGAGTGTTAAAGAGAGGAGATGTAGGAGAGTGAGGTGCAGAAAGTCTGTTGCAGAGAGAAGATTTTGGAGACTGGGGTGCAGAAGGATCCTTGTAGAGAGCAGACGTTGGAGACTGAGGTGCAAAAAGACTGTTACAAAGAATAGAGGTTGGAGATTGTGATGCAAAATGCCTGTTACAGAGAGCAGAGGTTCTAGACTGGGGTGCAGAAGAACTGTTAGAGAGTTAGACAAGGTTCAAGAACAATCTTACAGAGAGCAGGAATTGTAGATCGAGGTGCAGCAGGACTGTTACAGAGAGCAGAGGTTGAAGACTTAGGTGCAGAAGGCCTTTTACGAAGAGCAGTGTTTGGAGAAGGACTCCAGAATGACTTTTACATATGGCAGAGTTGGAAACTGGTTTGCAGAAGGATCTTACAGAGAGCAGATGTTGGAGCCCGAGGTGCAGAAGGACTGTTACAGAGAGTAGAGGTTGGAGACTGAGGTGCAGAAGGATCGTTGCAGAGAACAGAATTTTCAGACTTAGGTGCCGAAGGACTGTTGCAGAGAGCACATGTTGGAGACTGGGGTTCATAAGGACTGTTACAGAGAGCTGAGGTTGTAGACTGGGGTGCAGAAGGATCGTTGTAGAGAGCAGTGGTTTGGTACTGGGGTGCAGAATGATTGTTATAGAAAACAGACTTTGGAGAATGTGGTGCAGAAGGGCTGTTACAAAGAGCAGAGTTTGTAGACTGGGTTGCAGAACAATCTTACAGAGCACATGTTAAAGACTGGTGTGCAGAATGACTGTTGAAGAGAGCAGAGGTTGGAGACTGTGGTGCAGAATGACTGTTAAACAGAGCAGAGGTTGAAGACTAGGTTGTAGAAGGACTGTTGCAGAGAGCAGAGGTTGGAGACTTGGGTGCAGAAAGACTGTTTCAGAGAGCAGAATTTGGAGACTGAGGTGCAAAAGGACTGTTACAGAGAGCAGAGTTTGGAGACTGGGGTGCAGAAGGACCGTTACAGAGAGCAGAGTTTGGATACTAGGGTACAGAAGGACTGTTGCAGAGAGCAGATGTTGTAGACTGTGGTTCAGTAGAACTGTAGAAGAGAGCAGAGGTTAGAGAATGGGGTGCAGAGGTAAGGTTGCAGAGAGCAGAGGATGGAGAAAGAGGTGCAGAAGGACTATTAGAGAGAGCAGAGGTTGTAAACAGTGGTGCAAAAGGACGGATACAGAAAGCAGAGTTTTGAGATGGTGGTGCAGAAAGACCGTTACAGAGAGTAGAGGTTGAAGACTGCGGTACAGAAAGACTGTTACAGAGAGCAGAAGTTGGAGAATGTGGAGCAGAAGAACTGTTGCAGAGAACAAAGTTTGGAGACTGGGGTGCAGAAGGACCGGTGCAGAATCCAGAGGTTGGACACTGTGGTGGAAAAAGAATGTTACAGAGAGCAGAGTTTGAAAACTGGGATGCAGAAGGATCTTACAGAAAGCAGAGATTGTAGACCGAGGTGCAGCAAGACTGCTACAGAGAGCAGAAGTTGGAGACTGGAGTGCAGAAGGATCGTTTCAGACAGCAGAGTTTCCAGACTGAGGCACAGAAGGACTGTTGCTGAGAGCAGATGTTGGAGACGTGGGTGCAGAAGGACTGTTGCAGAGAGCAGATTCTGGAGACTGGGATGCAGAAGGATCATTGCAGAGAGCAGAGTTTGGACACTGGGGTACAGAAGGACTGTTACAAAGAGCAGAGGTTGTAGACTGGGGTGAAGAAGGACTTTTTCAGAGAGCAGATGTTGGGGACATGGGTGCAGAAGGACTGTTGCAGAGAGCAGATGTTGGAGACTGGGATGCAGAAGGATCATTGCAGAGAGCAGAGGTTGGACACTGGGGTGCAGAAGGACTGTTACACAGAGTAGAGGTTGGAGACTGGGGTGATGAAGGACTGTTGCAGGGAGCAGGTGTTGGAGACTTGGGTGCAGAAGGACTGTTGCAGAGAGCAGAATTTGGAGACTAAGGTCCAGAAGGACTGTTGCAGATATCAGAGTTTGGAGACTGTGGTGCAGAAGGACCATTACAGAGAGCAGAGTTTGGAGACTGCAATACAGGAGGACTGTTACAGAGAGAAGAGGTTGGAGATTGGGGAAAAGAAGAAATGTTTCAGAGTGCAGATGTTGGAGACTGGGGTGCAGAAGAACTATTGCAGAGAGCAGAGTTTGGAGACTGGGGTGCAGAAGAACTGTAACAGAGAGCAGAGGTTGGAGACTGAGGTGCAGAAAGAATGTTACAGAGAGCAAAATTTGGAGACAGGGGTACAGAATTTATGATACAGAAAGCAGAGGTTGGAGACTGGGGTGCAGAAGGACCGTTACAGAGAGCAGAGGTTGGAGACTGAGGTTCAGAAAGACTGTTGCAGAGAACAGACATTAGAGAATGGGTTGCAGAAGGACTGTTAAAGACAGCAGAGTTTGGAGACTAGGTTACAGTAGGACCGGTGCAGAATCCAGAGGTTGGTGACTGTGGTGGAAAAGGAATGTTACAGAGAGCAGAGTTTGAAAACTGGGATGCAGAAAATTCTCACAGAGAGCAGTGTTTCGAGACAGGGGTGCAGAAGGACTGTTGAGGAGAGGAGCCGTTGTAGACTGGGGTGCTGAAGGCCTGTTACAGAGAGCAGAGGTTGGAGACTAAGGTAAAGAAGGCCTGTTAATGACAGCAGAGTTTGAAGACTGGGGTGCAGAAGGATTGTTTTAGAGAGCAGATTTAGGATACTGGGTGGCAGAAGGATCTTACAGAGAGCAGAGTTTGGAGACTGAGGTGAAGGAGGACTGTTAAAGAGAGCAGTGGTTGGAGACTGGAGTGCAGAGGGATCGTGCAGAGAGAAAAGGTTTCAGACTGAGGTGTAGAAGGACTTATACAGAGAGCAGAGGTTGGAGACTGAGGTGCAGAAGGACTGTTACAGGGAGCAAATTTTGGAGACTGTGTTGCAGAAGGATCTCTTATAGAGGTGAGTTTGGAGACTGAGGTGCAGAAGGACTGTTACAGAGAGCAAAGGTTGGAGTCTGGGGTGCAGAAGGATTGTTGCAGAGAGCAGAATTTTCAGACTGAGATAAAGAAGGACTGTTGCAGAGGGCAGATTTTGGAGACTGGGGTGCAGAAACACTGTTACAGAGAGCAAAAGTTGAAGACTAGGGTGCAGAACAACTGCTAAAGAGAGCAGAGGTTGGAGACTGGGGTGCAGAAGGCCTGTTACAGAGAGCAGAGTTCTGAGACTGGGGTGCAAAAGAACTTTTACAGAGAGCAGAGTTTTGAGACTGGGTTTAAAAGGATCTTACAGAGAGCAGAGGTTTGAGAGTGAGGTTCAGAAGGACTGTTGCAGAGAGCAGATGTTGGAGACTGCAGTACAGAAGGTCTGTTGCAGAGAGCTGAGGTTGGAGATTAGGGTACACAAGGACTTTTTCAGAGAGGAGATGTTGGAGACTGTTGTTCAGAAGGACTGTTGCATAGAGCAGAAGTTGGAGAATGGTGTACAGAAAGACTTTTGCAGAGAGCAGAGGTTGGAGACTGAGGTGCCGAAGGACGGATCATGAAAGCAGAGGTTAGAGACTGGCGTGTAAAAGGATTTTTACAAAGAACATAGTTTGGAGACTGTGGTACAGAAGGACTATTACAGAGAGCAGAGTTTGGAGACTGGGGAGCAGAAGGACTGTTGGGGAGTACAGAGGTTGGAGACTGGGGTGCAGCAGGACTGTTGCAGAAACCAGAGGTTGGAGACTGGCGTGTAGAAGGAATATTACAGAGAGCAGATTTTGGAAACTGGGGTGCAGAACGATCGTTGTAGTCAGCAGAGTTTCCAGACTGAGATGCATAAAGACTGTTACACAGAGCAGAAGAAGAAGACTGAGGTGAAAAAGGACAGTTACAGAGAGCACATGTGAAAGACAGGTGTGCAGGACTGATTCAGAGCAGAAGTTGGAGACTGAAGTACAGAAGGACTGTTTCAGAGAGCAGAGGTTGGAGACTTGGGTGCAGAAGGAATATTGCAGAGAGTAAGTTTTCAGACTGAGGTACAGAAGAACTGTTGGAGAGAGCAGATGTTGGAGATTTTGGTGCACAATGACTGTTGCAGCGAGCAGAGGTTGGAGACTGTCGTGCAGAGGGATCGTTGCAGAGAGCAGAGGTTTGAGACTGGGGTGCAGAAGGCCTTTTACAGAGAGTAGAGTTTGGAGACTGAGGTGTATTAGGACTGTTACAGAGAGCAGAGATTGGTTACTGGGGTGTAGAAGGACTGTTGCAGAGCAGATTATGGAGACTAGGGTGTAGAAGGACTATTACAGAGAGCAGAAGTTGTAGACTGGTGTGCAGAAGCATCATACAGAGAGCAGAGTTTGGAGACTGAGGTGCAGAAGACTGTTGCAGAGAGCAGACATTGGAGACTGGGTTCCAGAAGGACTGATACAGAGAGCAGAGTTGGAAGACTGGGGTGCAGAAGCATCTTACAGCGAGCGAAGTATGGAGACTGAGGTGCAGAAAGAGTGTTGCAGAGAGCAGAGGTTGAAGACTGGGGTGCAGAAGGACTGTTATAAAGAGCAGAGTTTGGAGACTGATGAGAAGAAAGACTGTTGCGGAGTACAGAGGTTTGAGACTGGGGTGCAGCAGGACCTTTGCAGAAAGCAGAGGTTGGAGACTGGCGTGGAGAAAAAATATTACAGAGAGCAGATTTTGGAAACTGGGGTGCAGAAGGATCTTTCAGAGAGCAGAGGTTGGAGACTGAGGTGTAGAAGGATCGTTGCAGAGAGCAGAGGTTGGACACTGGGGTGCAGAAGGACTGTTGCAGACAGCAGATGTTTGAGACTGGGGTGCAGAAAAATTGTTTAGAGAGCAGATGTTGGAGACTGGGGTGCAGAAGGACTCTTGCAGAGAGCAGAGTTTGAAGACTGAGGTGGAGAATGACTGTTATAGAGAAAGCAGTTGGAGACTGGTGTACAGAAGGATTGTTGCAGAGAGCAGAGGTTTAAGACTGAGGTACAGAAAGATCGTTGCAGAGAGCAGAGGTAGAGACTTGGCTGCAGAAGGACAGTTACACAGAGCACACGTCGCAGACTGTGGTGCAGAAGGAATGTTGCAGACAGCAGCGGTTGGAGACTTGGGTGCATAAGGACTGTTGTAGAGGTGCAGAAGGACTGTTACAGAGAAGAGACTATGTAGACTGGGGAGCAGATGGACTCATACAGAAAGCAGAGGTTGGAGACTGGTGTGCAGAAGAACTGTTACAAAGAGCAGAGTTTGAGAATGCGGTACAGAAGGACTGTAACAGAGAGCAGAGGTTGGCAACTAGGGTGATGAAGGACTATTACACAGAGCAGAGGTTGAAGACTGGGTTGTAGAAGGACTGTTGCAGAGAGCAGAGTTTGGAGACTTGGGTGCAGAAAGACTGTTGCAGAGAGCAGAATTTGGAGACTGAGGTGCAGAAGGACTGGTACAGAGAGCAGAGTTTGGAGACTGGGTTGCAGAAGGAATGTTGCAGAGAGCAGTAATTGGAGACTGGGTGCATATGGACTATTTCAGACAGCAGAGGTTGCAGACTGAAGTGCAGAAGGACTGATATAGAAAGCAGAGTTTCCAGAATGTGGTGCAGATGGACTGATACAGAAAGCAGAGGTTGGACAATGTGATGCAGAAGAACCCTTACAGAGAACAGAGGTTGGAGACTGCGGTACAGAATGACAGTTACAGAGAGCAGAGATTTTAGACTGGGGTGCAGAATAACTGTTGTAGAGATCAGAGTTTGGAGACTTCGGTGCAGAACGACCATTGCAGAAAGCAGTGGTTGAAGACTGGGTTTCAGAAAAATCTTACAGAGAGCAGAGTTTGCACACTGAGGTGCAGAACGACTGTTGAAGAGAGGAGAGGTTGGAGATTGGGGCGCAAAAGGATTTTTGCAAAGAACAGAGGTTGGAGTTTGAGGTGCAAAAGGACTGTTACAGAGAGCAGAGGTTAGAGACTGGGGTGCAGAATGACTGATACATAACGCAGAGTTTGGAGACTCTGGTGCGTAAGAACCGTTACAGAGAGCAGAGGTTGCAGACTGCAGTACAGAAGGAGTGTTACAGAGAGCATAGGTTGGAGACTGGGGTGCAGAAGGACTGTTGCAGAGCAGATTATGGAGACAAGGGTGTAGAAGGACTGTTACAGAGAGCAGAGGTTGTAAACTGGGCTGCAGAAACATTATACAGAGAGCAGAGTTTGGAGACTGAGGTGAAGAAGGACTGTTGCAGAGAGCAGAGATTGGAGACTGGGTTTCAGAAGGACTGATACAGAGGGCAGAGTTGGGAGACTGGTGTGCAGAAGCATCTTACAGTGAGCAAAGTATGGAGACTGAGGTGCAGAAAGACTGTTGCAGAGCACAGATGTTGGAGACTGGGGTGCCGAAGGACTGTTAAAGAGTGCAGAGTTTGGAGACTTGGGTGCAGAAGGCCTGTTACAGAGAGAAGAGGTTGGAGACTGGAGTGCAGAAGGCCTCTGAGAGAGAGCATAGATTGGAGGCTGAGGTGCAGAAGGACTGTTGCAGAGAACAGAAGTTAAAGACTGGGGTGCATAAGGACAGTTGCTAAGAGAAGAATTTGGAGACTGGGGTGCAAAAGGACTGTTACAGAAAGCAGAGGTTAGAGACTGAGGTGCAGAAAGACTGTTAAAGAGAGCAGAGGTTAAAGAGTGTGTTCAGAAGGACTTATAGGGAAAGCAGATGTTGGAGACTTGGGTTCAGAAGGAACTATAAAGAGAGCAGAGGTTGGAGACTCTGGTAAACAAGGACTGCTACAGAGAGCAGAGGTTAAAGACTGTGGTGCAGAAGGACTCTTGCAGAGAACAGAGGTTCGAGACTTGGGTGCAGAAGCACCTTTGCAGAGAGCAGAGTTTGGAGACTGGGGTGCAGAAAGACTGCTTCAGTTAGCAGAGTTTGCCAGACTGGGTTTCAGAAGGGTCTTACAGAAAGTAGACGTTGGGGACTGATGTACAGAAGGACTGTTACAGAGAGAAGAGTTTGGAGACTGGGGTGCAGAAGGATTGTTGAAGAGAGCAGAGTTTTCAGACTGAGGTACAGAAGAACTGTTGCAGAGAGCAGAAATTGGAGACTGTGTGAACAAGGACTGTTGCAGTGAGCACAGGTTGGAGACAGGGTGCAGAAGGATCGTTGCAGAGAGCAGAGATTGGAGACTGGGGTGCAGAAGGACTGATAAAGAGAGCAGAGGTTGGAGACTGGGGTGCAGAAGGCCTGTTACAAAGAGCAGAGTTTGGAGACTGCGTTGCAGAAGGATCTTACAGAGAACAGAGTTTGAAGACTGGGGTGTAGAAGCACTGTTGCAGAGAGTAGAGTTGGAGACTGAGGTGCAGAAGGACCTTTGCAGAGAGCAGAGCTTGGAGACTGAGGTGCAGAATGATTGATACAGAGAGCAGAGGTTGGAGACTGGGTAGCAGAAGGACTTTGGCAGAGAGCAGAGGTTTTAGACTGGGGTGTAGAAGGACTGTTGCAGAGAGTAGAGGTTGGATATTGGGGTGAAGAAGGACTGTAGCAGAGAGCAGAGGTTGCAGACTAAGGTGCAGAAGGACAGTTACACAGAATAAAGGTTGGAGACTCGGGTGCTGAAGGACTAATAAGAAAGCAGAGCTTGGACTCTCGTGTGCAGAAGGATCCTTACAGAGAGCCGTGGTTGGAGACTGCAGTACAGAAGGACTGTTAAAAAGAGCAGAGTTTGGAGACTGGGTTGGAGATCTGTTGCAGAGAGCAGATGTTAGAGACTGGTGTGCAAAAGGACTGTTGCAGAGAGCAGAAGATGGAGACTGGGGTTCAAGAGGACTGTTTCAGAAAGCAGAGGTTGCAGACTGAGTTGCAGAGGGACTGATACAGAGGGCATAGTTTGGAGACTGTGGTTCAAAACCACTTATACAGAAAGCAGAGGTTTGATACTGGAGTACATAAGGACACTTACAGAGAAAATAGTTTGGAGACTGAGGTACAGAAGGACTGTTACAGAGAGCATGGGTTCGAGACTTGGATGCAGAAGGATCATTAGGGTGAGCAGAGTATGGAGACTGGGGTGTAGAAGGACTGTTGCAGAGAGTAGAGGTTGGAGACTGGGCTGTATAAGGACTGTTGCAGAGAGCAGACGTTGGAGACTGGTGTGCAGAAGGACTGTTGCATAAAGCAGAGGTTGGAGACTGCGTTAGAGAAGGACTGTTACAGAGAGCAGAGGTTGGAGACAGGTGTGCAGAATTATCTAAGAGAGAGCAGAGTTTGGAGACTTGGGTGCAGAAGGCCGGTTACAGAGAGCAGAGGATAAAGACTGCAGTACAGAAGCACTGTTACAGAGAGAAGATGTTGAAGACTGTGGTGCAGAAGGACTGTTGCAGAGAACAGAACTTGGAGACTGGGGTGCATGAGAAGCATTGCTGAGAAAAGAGGTTGGAGACTGAGGTGCAGAAGTACTGTTACAGAGAATAGAGTTTGGAGACTTGGGTGCAGAAGGACTGATACAGAGAGCAGAGGTTGGAGACTGGGGTACAGAAGGAATGTTGCAGAGTGCAGAGTTTTAAACTGGCGTGCAGAAGGACTGTTGCAGAGAGCAGAGGTTGGAGAAGAGGTGCACAAGGACTGATACAGAGAGCAGAGGTTGAAGCCTGTGGTGCAGAAGGACTGATACAGAAAGCAGAGTTTGGAGACGGGGTTGAAGAAGGACCGTTACAGAGATCAGAGGTTGGATACAGGTTTGCAGAAGGATCATACAGGGAGCAGAGATTTGAGACTGGGGTGTAGAAGGACTGTTGAAGAGAGCAGAGGTTGGAGACTGGGGTGCAGAAGGACTGTTGCAGAGAGCAGAGATTAAAGACTGTGGTGCAGAAGCACTGTTACAGAGAGCAGAGTTTGGACACTGGGGTGAAGAAGGATCGTTGCAGAGCAGAGATTAGAGACTCGTGTGCAGAAGGACTGTCACAGAGAGCAGAGGTTAGAGACTGGGGTGCAGAAGCACTGTTACAGAGAGCAGAGGATAGAGACTGAGGCGCAGAAGGACTGTTACAGAGATCAGAGGTTGGAGACTGGGGTGCAAAACTGATACAGAAAGCAGATGTTGGAGACTGGGGTGCAGAAGGACTGATAAAAAGAGTAGAGTTGGAGTCTGGGGTGCAGAAGGCCTGTTACAGAGAGCTGAGTTTGGAGACTGGGGTGCAGAAGGACTGTTACAGAGAGGAGAGTTTGGAGACTGGATTGTAGAAGGATCTTACAGAGATCAGAGGTTGGAGACTAAGGTGCACAAGCACTTTTGCAGAGAGTAGAGTTTGGAGACTGAGGTGCAGAAGGACCGTTGCAAAGAGCAGATGTTGGAGACCGGGGTGCAGAATTATTGTTGCAGAGAAAAGAGGTTGGAGACAGGGATGCAGAAGGACTGTTGCAGAGAACATAGGTTTAAGACTGGAGTGCAGAAGTATCGTGGAAGAGAGCAGAATTTTCAGTTGAGGTGTAGAAGGACTAATGCAGAGAGCAGATGTTGGAGACTGGGGTGCAGAAAGCCTGTTACAGAGAGCAGAGTTTGGAGAAGGGGTGCAGAAGGACTGTTAAAGAGAGCATATTTTGGAGATTGGTTTGCAAATGTATCTTTCAGAGAGTAGAGGTTGGAGACTGAGATGCATAAGGACTGTTACAGAGAGTAGAGGTTGGATACTGAGGTGCAGAAGGTCAATTGCAGAGAGCAGAGTTTGAAGACTGAGGTGCAGAAAGACTGTTACAGAGTGCAGAGGTTGGAGACTGAGGTGCAGAAGGACTGATACAGAAAGCAGAGTTTAAAGACTGGGGTGCAGAAGGACCACTACAGAGAGCAGAGTTTGGGGACTGCGGTGCAGAAGAACTGTTACAGAGAGCAGAGGGTGGAGACTGGGATGCAGAAGGACTGTTGTAGAGAGCAGAAGTAGGAGACTGGGGTGCAGAAGGATTGTTACAGAGAGCAGAGTTTGGAGACTGGGGTGCAGAAGGACTGTTACAGAGAGCAGAGGTTGGAGACTGGGGTGCAGGAGGACTGTTGCAGAGAACAGAGGTTTGCCATTGAGGTGCAGAAGGACCGTTAAAGATAGCAAAGGTTGGAGACTGGGGTGCAGAAAAATTGTTGCAGAGAGCAGAGGTATGAGACTGGGGTGCACGACTGGTAAGAAAGCAGATGATGGAGACTGGAGTTCCGAAGGACCGTTATAGAGAGCAGATATTGGAGACTGGGGTGCAAAAAGACTTTTACAAAGAGCAGAGATTGGAGACTGGAAAGCGGAAGGACTGTTGCAAGAACAGAGGTTTAAGACAGAGTTGCAGAAGGACCTTTGCAGAGAGCAGAGTTTGGAGACTTAGGTGCAGAAGGATTGTTACAGAGAGCAGAGGTTGGAGACTGGGGTTCAGAAGGACTGTTGAAGAGATTAGATGATGAAGACTGGGGTTCAGTAGGACTGTAGCAGAGAGCAGACGTTGGAGACTGTGGTGCAGCAGGACTGATACAGAAAGCAGTGTTTGGAGACTGGGGTGCAGAAGGACGGTTACAGGGAGCAGAGGTTGTAGACTGCAGTACAGAAGGACTGTTGCAGAGAGCAGAGTTTGGAGACAAGGTTGCAGAAGGATCTTACTGAAAGCAGAGTTTGGAGACTCGGGTGCAGAAGGACTGTTGCAGAGAGCAAACGTTGGGAACTGGGGTGCAGAAGGAACCTTCCAGAGAGCAGAGGTTGGATACTAGGGTGCAGAAGGACTGTTGCAGAGAGCAGGGGTTGGAGACTGGTGTGCAGAAGGATCTTACAGAGAGTAGAGGTAGGAGACTGGGGTGCAGAAGAACTGTTTTAGAGAGAAGAGGTAGGAGACTGGGGTGAAGAAGGATCGTTGCAGAGAGTAGAGCTTGGAGACTGGGTGCAGAAGGCCTCTTAGAGAGAGGAGAGGTTGGAGACTGGGATGCAGAAGGACTGTCACAGAGAGCAGAGTTTGCAGACTCGGTTTCAGAATGGTCTTACAGAGAGCAGAGTTAGGAGACAGATGTACAGAAAGACTGTTACAGAGAGCAGAGGTTGGAGACTGGGTTACAGAGGGATTGTTGCAGAGAGCAGAGGTTGAAGACTGGGGTGCAGATTGACTGATACAGAGAGCAGAGGTTGGAGATTGGGGTGCAGAAGGCCTTTTACAGAGCAGAGTTTGAAAACTAGGGTACAGAAGGATCTTACAGAGAGCAGAGTTTGGAGACTGAGGTGCAGAAGCACTGTTACAGAGAGTAGAGGTTGGAGACTAGGTGAGAAGGATAGTTACAGAGAAAAGAGGTTGGAGACTGGGGTGCAGAAAAACTTTTGCTTAGAGCAGAGGGTGGACACTGGGGTGTAGAAAGACTTTTGCAGAGAGTAGAGGTTGGAGATTGGGGTCCAGAAGGACTGTTACAGAGAGCAGAGTTTGCAGACTGGGGTGGAGAAGGACTGTTGCAGAGAGCAGATGCTGGAGACTGGGGTGCAAAGGGAAAGTTGCAGAGAGCATAGGATGGAGACTGGGGTGCAGAAGTATCCTTGGGGCGAGCAGAGTATGGAGAATGCGGTGTCGAAGTACTGTTACAGATAGCAGAGGTTGGAGACTAGGGTTCAGAAGGAATTTTTAAGAGAGCAAACTTTGGAGACGTGGGTGACGAAGAACTGTTGCATAGAGCAGAGGATTGAGACTGAGATGCAGAAAGCAGAGTTTGAAGACTGGGGTGCAGAAGGACTGTTACAGAAAGCAGATATTGGTAACTGGGGTGCAGAAGGATCGTTGCAGAGAGCAGAGTTTGGAGACTTGTCTTCAGAAAGATTGTTAGAGAGAGCAGAAGTTGGAGACTGTGGTGCAGAAGGACTTTTACTGAGAGCACAGGTTGGAGACTGGGGTGCAGAAGGACTTTTACAGAGAGCACAGGTTAAAGACTGAGGTGCAGTAAACCTGTGGCAGAGAGCAGAATTTGGAGACTTGGGCACAGAGGAGTGTTACAGAGAGCAGAGTTTGGAGACAGGTGTGCAGAATGATCTTACAGGGAGCATAGGTTAGAGACTTGGTTGCAAAAGGACTGTTGCTGAGAGCAGAGGTTGGAGACTGGGGTGGAGAAGGATCATTGAAGAGAGAAGAGTTTGGAGACTGGGTGCAAAAGGCCTGTTACATACAGCAGAGGTTGGAGACTGGGATGAAGAAGGCCTGTTATAGAGAGCAGTTCTGGGAGACTGGGGTGCAGAAGGACAGTTACAGAGATCAGTTTTGAGACTGGGTTGCAAAAGAATCTTACAGAGAGCAGAGGTTGGAGAATGAGGTACAGAAGGACTGTTAGAGGGAACAGAGGTTGGAGACTGAGGTGCAGAAGGATCGTTGGAGAGAGCAGTGTTTGGAGACTGCAATGCAGAAGGACTGATACAGAAAGCAGAGGTTTAAGACTGGGGTGCAGAAGGACCCTTACAGAAAACAGAGGTTGGAGACTGAAAGACTCTTACAGAGAGAAGACGTTGGAGAGTGGGGTGCAGAATGACTGTTGTAGAGAACAGAGGTTGGAGACTGGTTTACATAAGGACCATTGCAGTAAGTAGAGGTTGGAGATTGGGTTTCAGAAGGATCTCACAGAGAACAGAGTTTTGACACTGAGGTGCAGAAGTACTGTGGCAGAGAGAAGAGGTTGGAGATTGGGGTGCTGAAGGACTGTAGCAGAGAGCAGAGGTTGGAGTCTGAGGTGCAGATAGACTGTTATAGAGAGCACAGGTTGGAGACTGGGGTGCACAATGACTAATAGACACAGCAGAGTTTGGAGACTGGGGTGCAGAAAGACCCTTACCGAGAGCAGAGGTTGGAGATTGCAGTACAGAATGACTGTTACAGAGAGCAGAGTTTGGAGACTAGGGTGGAGAAGGACTGTTGCAGAGGGCAGAGGATGGAGACTGGGGTGCAGAAAAACTCTTGAAGAGAGCAGAGTTTGAAGACTGGTTGCAGAAGGACTGTTTCAGAGAGCAGAGGTTTCAGAGTGAGGTGCAGAATGACGGTTACAGAGAGCAGAGTTTGGAGACTGTGGTGCAGAAGGACTAATATAGAAAGTAGAGGTGGGAGACTGGGTTGCAAATGGACACTTAGAGAGAACAGAGGTTGGAGACTGCAGTACAGAAGGACTGTGGTTGAGAACAAGGTTGGAGACTGGGGTGCAGAGGTACCAATACAGAGAGCAGAGGTTGGAGACTGGGGTGCAGAAGGAATGTTACAGAGAGCACAGGTTAGAGACTGAGGTGTAGAAGGAGTGTTACAGAGAGCAGAGTTTGGAGACTTAGGTGCAGAAGTACTGTTACAGAAAGCAGTGGTTGGAAATTGGAGTGTAGAAGCACCATTACAGAGAGCAGAGTTTGGAGACTGCGGTACAGAAAGACTGTTACACAGAGCAGATCTCGGAGACTGGGAAGTAGCAGGACTGTTGCAGAGGACAAAAGTTAGAGACTGGGGTGGAGAAGGAATGTTACAGAGAGCAGAGTTTGGACACTTGAGTTCAGAAGGATCTTACAGAGAGCAGAGACTGAAGACTGTGGTGCAGAAAGACTGTTGCAGACAGCAGAAGGTGGAGACTGGGGTCTAGAAGGATCGTTGCAGAGAGCAGATTTTAGAGACTGAGGTGCAGATGGACTGTTACAGAGAGCAGAGTTTGGAGACTGAGGTGCAGAAGAACAGTTACAGAGAGCAGAGTTTGGAGACTGGTGCGCAGAAGGACTGTTACAGAGAGCAGAGGTTGGAGACTGGGGTGGAGAAAAATCATTGCAGAGAAGAGTTTGAAGACTGGGGTTCTGAAGGCCTGTTACAGAGAGCAGAGTTTCGAGACTGGGTTGCAAAATTCCTGTTACAGAGAGCAGAATTTGGAAACTATTCTGCATAAGGACTGTTACAGAGAGCAGAGTTTGGAGACTGGGTTGCAGAAAGGCCTTACAGAGAGCTGAGGTAGGAGACTGAGGTGCAGAAGGATAGTTTCAGAGAGCAGAGTTTTTAGACTGAGTTGCTGAAGGACTGTTGCAGAGAGCAGATGTTGGAGACTGGTGTGCAGAAGGACTGTTGCAGAGAGCAGAGGTTGGAGACTTTGGTTCAGAAGAATCTTTGCTGAGAGCAGAGGTTGGAGGGTGAGATGTAGAAGGATCCTTGGGAGAGAACAGATTTAGGAGACTGGGGTGCAGAAGGATGGTTACAGAAAGCAAAGTTTGGAGACTGGGTTGGAGAAGGATCCCCCAGAGATCCGAGGTTGAAGAATCAGGTGAAGAAAGACTGATACAGAGAGTAGATGTTGGAGACTGAGGTGCAGAAGTAACGTTGCAGAGTACAGAGTTAGGAGAATGAGGTGCAGAAGGATTGTTACAGACAGGGATTTTGGAAACTGGGGTGCAGAAGGACTGTTATAGAGAGCAGAGGTTGGAGACTGGGTGCAGAAGGACTAATACAAAAAGCAGAGATTGAAGACTGGGGTGCAGGAAGACCGTTACAGAGAGCAGAGGTTGCATTCTGCAGTACAGGAGGACTGTTAAAGAGAGCAGAGGTTGTAGACTGGGTTGCAGAAGGATTGTAAAAGAGAGCTGATGTTGGTAAATAGGGTGCCGAAGGACTGTTGCAGAGCAGATTTTGGAGACTGGGGTGCAGAAGAACTGTTGCGGAGAGCAGTGGTTGAAGACTGGGGTGCAGAAGGATCTTACAGAGAGCAGAATTTGGAGACTGAGTTGCAGAAGGACTGTTAAAGAGAGCAGAGGTTGGAGACTGACGTGTAGATGGACTGTTACAGAGAGCAGAGGTAGGAGACTGGGGTGAAGAAAGTTCGTTCCAGACAACAGAGTTTTCAGACTGAGGTACAAAAGGACTGTGGCAGAGAGCATATGTTGGAGACTGGGGTACAGAAGGACTGTTGCAGAGAGCAGAGTTTGGAGACTGGGGTGTAGAAGGACTGTTACAGAGAGCAGAATTTGGAGATTCAGGTGCAAAAGGACTGTTACAGGAAGCAAAGTTTGGAAATTGGAATGCAGAAGGACCATTAAAGAGAGCAGAGGTTGAAGACTGTGGTATAGAACTTTTACCAATACCAGAGGTTGGAGACTGAAGTGCACAAGGACTGTTACAGAGAGCAGAGGTTGGAGACTGAGGTATGGAAGTATTGTTACATAGAGCAGAGTTTGGAGACTGCGGTACAGAAGGACTGTTACACAGAGCAGATCTCGGAGACTGGGGAGCAGAAGGACTGTTTCAGAGGACAGAAGTTGGAGACTGGGGTGGAGAAGGAATGTTACAGAGAGCAGAGTTTAGAAACTGGAGTGCAGAGGATCTTACAGAGAGCAGAGGTTGGAGACTGTGGTGCAGAAGGACTGTTGCTGAGAGCAGAAGTTGGAGACTGGGGTCCAGAAGGATCGTTGCAGAGAGCATATTTTAGAGACTGAGGTGCAGATTGACTTTTACGGAGAGCAGAGTTTCGAGACTGAGGTGCAGAAAAAAAGTTACAGAGAGCAGAGTTTGGAGACTGGTGTGTAGAAGGACTGTTACAGAGAGCTGAGGTTGGAGACTGGGGTTCAGATGGATCTTACAGAGAGCAGAGTTTAGAGACTGGGGTGCAAAAGGACTGTTGCAGAGAGCAGATATTGGAGACTGGGATGAAAAAGAATCGTTGCAGAGAGAAGTGGTTGGAGACTGGAGTGCATAAGGAACTTACAGAGAGCAGAGGTTGGTGACTAGGGTGCAAGACTTTTGCCAAGAGCAGAGGTTGGAGACTGGGGTGGAGAAAAATAAATGCAGAGAAAAGAGGTTGCAGACTGGGGTTCTGAAGGCCTGTTACAGAGAGCAGAGGTTGAAAACTATTCTGCAGAAGGACTGTTACAGAGCAGAGTTTGGAGACTGGGTTTCAGAATGGTCTTACAGAGAGCAGAGGTAGGAGACTGAGTTGCAGAAGGATAGTTGCAGAGAGCAAAGTTTTTAGACTGAGTTGCTGAAGGACTGTTGCAGAGAGCATATGTTGGAGACTGGTGTGCAGAAGGATTGTTGCAGAGAGCAGATGTTGAAGACTGGGGTGAAGAAGGATCGGTGCAGAGAGCAATGGTTGGAGACTGGTGTGCAGAAGGACTGTTACAGAGAGCAGAGATTGGAGACTGGGTTGGAGAAGGATCCTACAGAGAGCAGAGGTTGAAGAATCAGGTGCAGAAAGACTGTTACAGAGAGTAGATATTGGAGACTGAGGTGCAGATGTAACGTTGCAGAGTACAGAGTTTGGAGACTGAGATGCAGAAGGATTGTTACAGAGAGCAGAGGTTGGAGACTGGGGTGCAGAAGGACTGTTGCATACAGTGGACTTTGGAGACTGGGGTGCAGAAGGACTGTTATAGAGAGAAGAGGTGGGAGACTGGATTGCAGAAGGACTGATACAAAAATCAGAGATTGGAGTCTGGGGTGCAGAAAGATTGGAGACTGAGGTGCAGAAGGATTGTTACAGAGAGCAGAGATTGGATTCTGCAGTACAGGAGGACTGTTACAGAGAGCAGAGTTTGGAGACTGGAGTGCAGAAGAACTGTTGCGGAGAGCAGAGGTTGGAGACTGAGGTGAAGAAGGACTGTTACAGAGAGCAGAGGTTTGATACAGCGGTGCAGAAGGATCCTACAGAGAGAAGAATTTGGAGAGTTAGGTGCATAAGGACCGTTGTAGAGATCAGAGGTTGGAGACTGGGGTTCAGTAGGATCATTGCAGAGAGCTGAGGTTAAAGACTGGGGTGCATAAGGATTGATGCAGAGAGCAGAGGTTGGATACATGCGTGCAGAAGGCCTGCTAAAGAGAGCAGATTTGGAGACTGGTGTGCAGAAGGCCTGTTAGAGAGATGAGAGGTTGGAGACTTCGGTGCAGATGGAGTGGTACAGAGAGCAGATTTTAAAGAAAGGGTTGCTGAGGATCTTACAGAGAGCAGAGGTTGGAGACTAAGGTGCAGGTGGACTGTTACAGAGAGCAGTGGTTGGAGACTGGGGTGCAGAAGGATCGTGGAGATCAGAGGTTTCAGACTGAGGTGCAAAAGTACTGTTACAGAGAGCAGAGGTTGGAGATTGTGGTTTAGAAGGACTGTTACAGAGAGCAGAGTTTGAAGACTGAGGTGCAGAAAGAATGTTACAGAAAACAGAGGTTGGAAATTGGGGTGCAGAAGAACCGTTACACAGAGCAGAGGTTGGAGACTTGGGTGCAGAAAAACTGTTACAGAAAACACAGGTTGGAGACTGAGGTGAAGAAGGATAGACACAGAGAGCAGAGGTTGGAGACTGGGGTTCAGAAGGATCGTTACAGAGAGCAGAGTTTGGTGAATGCGGTACATAAGGACTGTTACAGAGAGCAGATATTGGAGACTGGGGAGCAGAAGGACTGTTGCAGAGGACAGAGTTTGGAAACTGGGGTGCTGCAGGAACCTTGCCGAAAGCAGAGGTTGGCGACTAGGGTGGAGAAGGAATGTTAGAAAGAGCTGAGTTTGAAAACTGGAGTGCAAAAAGATCTTACAGAGAGCAGAGGTTTAAGACTGTGGTGCAGAAGGACTGTTGCAGAGAGCAGACGTTGGAGACTGGGGTCCAGAAAGATCGTTGCAGAGAGCATAGTTTGCAGACTGGGGTGCAGAAAGCTGTTGCAGAGAGCAGAGGTTGGAGACGGAGGTGCAGAAGAACTGTTACGGAGAGCAAATGTTGGAGACTGGGGTTCAGATGGATCTTACAGCGAGCAGATTACGGAGACTGAGGTGCAGAAAGATTGTAACAGACAACAGAGGTAGGAGACTGGGGTGCAGGAGGTTCGTTTCAGACAGAAGAGTTTTCAGACTGTGCTGCAGAAGGACTGTTGCAGAGACCAGATGTTGGAGACTGGGGTATAGAAGGACTGTTGCAGAAAGCAGATGTTGGAGACTGAGGTGCAGAAGGACCGTTGCAGAGAACAGATTTTACAGACTGAGGTGCAGAAGGATTGTTACAGAGAGCAGATTTTGGAGACTGTGTGCAGAAGGACTGTTGCAGAGAGCAGAGGTTGGTGACTGAAGTGCAAAGGACTGTTGCAGAGATCAGAGGTTGGTGAGTGAAGTGCAGAAGGACTGTTGCAGAGTGCAGAGGTTGGAGACTAAGGTGCAGAAGGACACTTAGAGCAGAAGTTAGAAACTGGGCTTCAGAAGGACTGATACAGAAAGCAGAGACTCTAGTATGGGGTGCAGAAAGAACGTTACAGAGAGTCGAGTTTGGAGAATGCAGTACAGAAGGACTGTTGCAGAGAGCAGAATTTAGAGACTGGGGTGCAGAAGGACTGTTGCAGAGAGAAGAGTTTGGAGACTGAGGTGCAGAAGTCTTGTTACATAGAACAGAGTTTGGAGACTGGGGTGCAGAAGGATCATTGCAAATATGAGAGCTTGGAGACAGGGGTGCAGAAGGAACTTACAGAGATCAGAAGTTAGAGACTGAGGTGAAGAAAGACTGTTGTTGAGATAAGAGGTTGGAAATTGGGGTGCAGTAGGTTCATTGCAGAGAGGTGAGGTTGGAGATTGGGATGCAGAAGGATTATTGCAGAGAGCAGAGTTTGTAGACTGAAGTGCAGAAGGCCTGCTACAGAGAGCAGAGTATGGATTCTGCCGTGCAGAAGGCCTGTTACAGAGAGTAGAGGTTGGAGATAGGGGAGCAGAAGGACTGTTATAGAGACCAGAGTTTGGAGATTGGGTTGCTGAAGTATCTTACAGAGAGCAGAGGTTAGAGACTGATGTGCAGGTGTACTGTTACAGAGAGCAGTGTTTGGAGACTGGGGTGCAGAAGGATTATGCAGAGAGCAGAGGGTTCAGACTGAGGTGCAGAAGGACTGTTACAGGGAGCAGAGGTTGGAGACAGAGGTGTAGAAGGAATGTTACAGAGAGCAGAGTTTGGAGACTGAGGTGTAGAAGGACTGTTACAGGAAGCAGAGGTTGGAAATTGGCGTGCAGAAAGACAGTTAAAGAGAGCAGAGTTTGGATACTGCGGTTTAGGACTTTTACCGAGAGCAGAGGTTGGAGACTGGGATGCAGAAAGACTCTTACAGAGAGCACAAGTTGGAGAATGAGGTGCAGAAGTATGGATACAGGGAACAGAGTTTTGAGACTGGGGTTCAGACAGGCTGATACAGAAAGCAGATTTTGGAGACATGGGTGTAGAAGAACCGAAACAGAGAGCAGATGTTGGACACTGCGGTACATAAGGACTGTTACAGAGAGCAGATCTCGGAGACTGGGGAGCAAAAAGACTGTTGCAGAGAGAATAGGTTGGAGAATGAGGTACAGAAGGACTGTTACAGAGATCAGAGTTTGGAGACTGGGGTGCAGAAGGACTGTTTCAGAGAGCAGAGTTTTGAGACTTGGGTGCAGAAGGACTGTTACAGAGAGCAGAGGTTGGAGAATGGGGTTCAGATGGATCTTACAGAGAACAGAGTTTGGAGACTGGGGTGAAAAAGGACTGTTGAAGAGAGCAGATGTTAGAGCCTGGGGTGGAGAAGAATCGTTGCAGAGAGAAGAGGTTGGAGACTAGGGTGCAAAAGGCCTGTTACACAGAGCAGAGTTTGGAGACTGAGTTCCAAAAGTCCTGTTACAGAGAGCAGAGGCTGGAGACTGTTGTGCAGATGGACTGTTACAGAGTGCAGAGCTTAAAGTCTGGGTTTCAGAAAGATCAAACAGAGGGCACAGTTGGGAGACTGAGGTGCAGAAGGACTGTTACAGAGAGCAGAGTTTGGCGACTGAGGTGCGGAAGTCCTGTTACAGAGAGCAGAGTTTGGAGACTCGGGTTCAGAAGGACAGTTTCAGAGAGCAGAGGTTAAATACAGGGGTGCAGAGGGATCTTACAGAGAGCAGAATTTGGAGACTGAGTTGCAGAAGGACTGTTGCAGAGATCAGAGGTTGCAGAATGAGGTGCAGAAGGACTCTTACAGAGAGCAGAGGTTGGAAACTGCAGTACAGTAGGACTGTTGCAGAGAGCAGAGGTTGAAGACTGGGGTGCAGAGGTACTGTAGTAGAGAGCAGATGTTGGTAACTAGGGTGCAGAAGGACTGTTGCAGAGAGCAGAGTTTGAAGACTGGGGTGCAGAATGACTTTTGCGGAGAGCAGAGGTTGGAGACTGGCGTGCAGAAGGACTATTACAGAAAGCAGAGGTTTAAGACAGGGTTGCAGAAAAATCTTACAGAGAGCAGAATTTGGAGACTGAGGTGCAGAAGGACTGTTGCAGAGATCAAAGGTTGGAGACTGGGGTGCAGTAGGATCATTGCAGAGAGCAAAGGTTGGAGACTGGGGTGCAGAAAGAGAGTTGCAGAGAGCAGAGGATGGAGAGTGGGGTGAAGAAGGGCTACTATAGAGAGCAGAATTTCGAGACTGGAGTGCAGAAGGCCTGTTACAGACAGGAGAGGTTGAGACTGGGGTGCAGAAAAACTGTTACAGAGAGCAGAGTTTGGAGACTGGTTTGCTGAGGGAACTTACAGAGAGCAGATGTTGGAGGCTGAGGTGTAGGTGGACGGTTACAGAGAGCAGTGCTTGGAGACTGGGGTTCAGAAGAATCGTGGAGAGCAGAGGTTTCAGACTTAGGTGCAGAAGTACTGTTAAATAGAGCAGAGGTTCGAGACTTAGGTTTAGCAGGACTGTTACAGTGTGCAGAGTTTAGATACTGATGTGCAGAAGGACAGTTACCGAAAGCAGAGGTTGAAAATTGGTGTGCAGAAAGACCTTTACAGAGAGTAGAGGTTGGAGACTGCGGTATAGAAGGACCGTTACAGAGAGCAGAGTTTGGAGACTGGGGTGCAGAAGGACTGTTACACAAAGCACAGGTTGAAGACTAAGGTGCAGAAGGTAGATACAAAGAGCAGAGGTTGGAGACTGGGTTTCAGAAGGACTGATTCAAAAAGTAGAGGTTGGAGACTGGGTTGCAGAAGGACTGTTACAGAGAGCAGATTTTGGAAACTGCGGTACATAAGGTCTGTTACAGAGAGCAGATCTCAGAGACTGGGAAGCAGAAGGAC
>NW_027521429.1:0-85245 GCF_052094955.1 Ictidomys tridecemlineatus
CTCTCTTTAAGAGTTCTTCAGTACTGCAGTCTCCAAACTCAGCATCTCTGTAACGGTCCTTCTGGACCCCAGTATCTCACCTCTGCTTTTGGTATCAGTCCTTCTGCACCCAGTCTCCAAACTCTGCTCTCTGTAACATTCCTTCTGCACCTCAGTCTTTAATCTCTGCTCTCTGTATCAGTCCTTCTGCACACTGTTTCCAAACTCTCTTCTCTAAAACAGTCCTTCTGCACGTCAGTATTAACAACTGATTTCTGCAACAGTCCTTCTACACCCCAGTCTCTAAACTCTGCTCTCTGGAACAGTCCTTCTATACCCCAGTCTCCATAATCTGCTCTCTGCAACGATCCTTCTGCACCTCATTCTCCAACGTCTGCTCTGCAACAGTCACTCTACAACCCAGTCTCCCAACCTCTGCTCTCTGGAAGATCCTTCTGTACCCAGTTTCCAAATTCTGCTCTCTGAAACACTCCTTCTGCACCCCAGTCTCTAACCTCTGCTCTCTGCAATGGTCCCTCTGCACCCCAGTCTCCAACCTTATTCTCAAAAACAGTTCTTCTGTACCACAGTATTCAACCACTGTTCTCTGTTAGGGTCCTTCTTCACCCCAGTCTCCAAACTCTGCTTTCTGTATCCGTGCTTCTGCACCACAGTCTCCAAACTCTGCTCTCTGTAACAGTCCATCTGCACCTGGCTCTGCAACCTCTTATCTCTTCAACATTCCTTGGGCACCCCAGTCTCCAACATCTGCTGTCTACAACAGTTGTTCTCCAAACCAGTCTCCAAACTCCGCTCTCTGTAACAGTCCTTCATACCCCAGTCTCCAACCTCTGCTTTCTGTTATCAGTCCTTATGCACCACAGTGATCCATATTTTGCTCTCTGTAACAGTCCTTTCTGCACCTCACTCTGCAACCTCTGCTCTCTGCAACAATTCCTCTGCACCCCAGTCTTCAACTCTTCTCTCTGTAACAGTCCTTCTGTACTGCAGTCTCCAACCTCTGTTGTCTGTAACAGTCTTCCTGCACGGAGTCTCCAAAATCTGCATAATTTATCAGTCATTCTGCACACCAGTCTCCAACCTCTGCTCTCTGTAACAGTCTTTCTGCACCTCAGAATCCAATCTCTGTTCTCTGCAAAAGTACTTCTGTGCCCCAATCTCCAACCTCTCCTCTCTGCAACAGTCCTTCTGCACCTCAGTGTCAAAACTCTGCTCTCTGTAGGAACCTTCTGAAACCCAGTTTCCAACCTCTGCTTTCTTCAATGGTCCTTCTGCACCTCAGACTCCAACTTCTACTTTCTGTAACAGTGCTTCTGCACCTCAGTCTTCATTCTCTGCTCTCTGTAAGATCCTTCTGCAACCCAGTCTTCAAACTCTGCTCTCTGTATCAGTCCTTCATTACCCCAGTCTCCAAATTGTGCTCTCTGTAACAGGCCTTCTGCACTCCAGTCTCCAACCTCTGCTCTCTGCATCAGTCCATCTGCACCCCAGTCTCTAATGTCTTCTCACTGCAGCGATCCTTCTGCACAACAGTCTCCAACCTCTGCTCGCTGCAACAGTCCTTGTGCAACCCAGTCTAAAACAACTGCACTCTGCAACATTTCTTCTGTACCTCAGTCTAAAAACTCTGCTGTCTGCCAATAATCCTTCGGCACCCCAGTCTCCAACATGTGCTCTCTGTAACAGTCCTTCTGCACCTCAGTCTCCAACCTCTGCTTTCAGAAGCACTACTTCTGCATCCCAGTCTCCAACCTCTGCTCTCTGCTACACTCCTTCAGGACCCCAATTTCCAAACTCTACTCTCTACAACAGTTTTTCTACATCACAGTCTAAAACCTGCTCTCTGCAACAGTCCTTCTGCACGCCAATCTCCAACCTCTACTCTCAGCAACAGTCCTTCTGAACCTCAGTCTCCAACCTCTGCTCTCTGCACATTTTTTCTGCACCCCAGTATCAAACATTGCTCTCTGTAAAAGTCCGTCTGCAACCTCAGTCTCCAACCTCTGCTCTTTGTAATGATCATTCTGCACCTCAGTGTCGAACCTCCACTTTCTGTAACAGTCCTTCTGCACCTCACTCTCCAAACTCTTTCCTTGTAACATCCTTCTGTAACCCAGCCTCCAACGTCTCCTCTCTGTAACAGTCCTTCTGTACCCCAGTCTTTAAACTCTGGCTCTCTGCAATAGTTTTTTCTACACCCCAGTCTCCATACTCTGCTCTCTGTAACGATCCTTCTGCCCCCAGTCTCGAATCTCTGCTGTCTGCAACGATCCTTCTGCACCTCAGTCTTCAACCTCTGCTCTCTGCAACGATCCTTCTGCACACCAGGCTCAAACCTCTGCTAACTGCAACAGTCCTTGTGAACCCCAGTCTCCAACATCGGCTTCCTGCAACAATTCTTCTGTACCTCAGTCCTGAAAAATCTGCTCTCTGCAGTAATCCATCTGTAACCCAGTCTCCAACCTCTGCTCTCTGTAACACTCCTTCTGTATGTCAGTCTCAAATCACTGCTCTATGCAACAGTTCTTCTGGACCCATGTCTCCAACATCTGCTCTCTGCAAAAGTCCTTCTACACCCTGGTCTCCATATTCTGCTTGCCTAAACGATCCTTCTGCACCCAGGCTCCAACATCTGTTCCCTACATCAGTCCTTTGCAAATCAGTCTGCAACCTCTGGTCTCTGCAACAGTCCTTCTTCACCCCAGTCTCCATCTTCTGCTCTCTGCAGTAGTCCTTTGCACCCCAGTGTCCAACATCTGCTCTCTTCAAAACTCATTCTCCACCCCAGTCTCCTACCTCTTCTCCTAAAACAGTCCTTCTGCACCCCAGTCCCTTACCTCTGCTCTCTATAAGAACCTTCTGCACAACAGTCTAAAACCCATGCTCACTGTAACAGTCCTTCTGGAACCTATCTCCAAATTCTGCTCTCTGCAATAGTCCTTCTACACCCCAGTCTCCAAACTCTGCTCTCTGTAACAGTTCTTCTGTACTGAATTCTCCAACCTCTGCTCTATGCAACAGTCCTTGTGCACCCCAGTCTCTAACATCTGCTCTCTAAAACAGTCCTTCGACACCCCAGACTCCAACCTCTGCTCTCTGCAACAGTCCTTCTACACCCCAGTCTCCATACTCTGGCTCGCCCAAACGATTCTTCTGCACACCTGTCTCCAACGTCTGCTCTCTGCAACACACCTTTTACACCCCAGTCTCCATACTCTGCTCCCTGCAACAGTCCTTGTGCACCCCAGTCTCCATCCTTTGCTCTCTGCAAACATTTCTTCTGCACCCCAGTCTCCAATATCTGCTATCTGCACAGTCATTCTCCACCCCAGTGTCCAAACTCTGCTCTCTGTAAGAGTCCTTCTTTACTGCATTCTTGAAACTCTGCTCTCTGTAAGGATACTTCTGCACCCGAATCTCCAAATTCTGCTTTTTTGTCAGTGCTTCTGCACCCCAGTCTCCAACTCTGCTCTGTGTAACTGTCCTTCTGCACCTTAGTCTTTAATGTCTGCTCTCTGCTACAGTCCATCTGGACCCCAGTCTCCATCATCTACTCTCTGCAACAGTCCTTCTGCACCCTAGTCTCCAACCTCTGCTCTTTGTAAGAGTCCTTCTGTATTGGAGACTCCAACCTCTGCTCTCTGTAATGGTCCTCCTGTACCCCAGTCTTCAACCTCTGCTTTTTGAATCATTTATTCTGCACCCCTGTCTCAATCTTCTGCTCTCGATTACAGTCCTTCTGCACCTCAGTCTCCAACTTCTACTCTCTGCAACAGTTCCTTCTGCACCCAAATCTCCAACTTCTGCTCTATGCACAAGTCTTTCTGAACCCCAGTATCCAACCTGTGCTCCCTGTAACAATCCTTCTGCACCCCAGTCTCCAAATTCTGCTCTCTGCAGCAGTCCTTTTTCACCCCAATCTCCAAACTCTGCTTGCTGTAAATATGCTTCTGTACCCCAGTCTTCAAACTCTACTCTCTGTAACAGTTCTTCTGCACACCAGTCTCAAACGTCTTCACTCTGAAATTGTTCTTCTCCACTCCAGTCTTCAACCTCTGCTCTCTGAAACAGTCCTCCTTTATTGCAGTCTTCAAACACTGCTGTGTATAATGGTCCTTCTGACCCTCAGTCCCCAAACTCTGCTTTCTCTATCAGTCCTTCTGCAACCAGTCTCCAAACTCTGCTATCTGCAACAGTCTTCTGCACCTCAGTCTCCAAATTCTACTCTCTGCAAAAGTCTTCTGCACCCTGTTTCCAACACCTGCTCCTGCAAAAGTCTTTCTTCACCCAGTTTCCAAACTCTGCTATCTGCAACAGTCCTTCTGCACACCAGTCTCCAAATTCTGCTCTCTGTAACAGTCCTTCTGCCCTCAGTCTCCAAATTCCTGCTCTCTGCAATTGTCTTTCTGCACCAATGTCTCCAACCTCTGCTCTCTGCAACAGAACTTCTACACCCAGTCTCCAACCTCTTTCCTCTGCAACGATCCTTCTGCACCTCAGTCTCCTAACTCTGCTCTCTGTAAAAGTCCTTCTGCATCTCAGTCTCTATTTTTGCTCTCTTTAATGGTCCTTCTGAACCCCAGAATCCAATCTCTCCTCTCTGTAACAATCCGTCTGCACCTCTATGTCCAACGCCTGCTCTCTGTAACAGTCCTTTTGCACCCCAGTCTCCAAACTCTGCTCTCTGTAACAGTCCTTATATACCACAGTCTCCAAACTCTACTCTGTATAACGGTCATTCTGCACCCCAATTGCCAATAACTGCTTTCTGAAACAGTTCTTCTGCACCTCAGACTCCAACCTCTGCCTCTCTGTATCAGACCTTCTAAGCCTCAGTCTGAAAACTCTGCTGTCTGCAACAATCCTTCTAAAACCAGTCTCCAAACTGTACTATGTGTAACAATTCTTCTGCACCCCAGTCTCCAACATTTGCTCTCTATATCAGGTCTTCTGCAACTCAGTCACCAAAGTCTGCTCTCTGTAACAGGCCTTCTGCACCCCAGTCTCCAACCTCTTCTCTCTGCAACAGTCCTTCTGCACCCCAGTCTCCAACCTCTGCTCTCTGAAATGTCCTTCTGCACCTCGTTTTCCAAACTTTGCTGTCTGTAACAGTCATTCTGCACCTCAGTCTCCAACCTCATTTCTGTGCAGCGGCCTTCTGAACCCCAGTATCCAAACTCTCTTCTCTGAAGCAGTCATTCTGCACCCCAGGCTACAAACTCTGCTCTCTGTAACAGTCTTTCTGCACCCAGTCTCATACTCTACTTTTCCTATCAGTTATTCTGCACCCCAGTCTAAAACCTCTGCTCTCTGTAACAGTCCTTCTGAACCTCAGTCTCCAAACTCTGCTCTCTGCAACAGTCCTTGTGCAACCCAGTCTCCAAACTCTGCTCTCTGCCAAAATTTTTTTACACACCAGTCTCCAACATCTTATCTCTGCAACGATCCTTCTGAAACCCAGTCTTCAATGTCTGCTCTCTGCAACAGTCCTCAACACCCAGTCTCAACCTCTGCTCTCTGCTACAGTGCTTCTGCACCCCAATCTCCAACCTCTGCTCTCTGCAACATCTCTTCTGCACCTAGTCTTTAAACTGTGCTTTCTGTAACTATCCTACTACACCCCTGTCTCCAAACTCTGCTCTCTGTAGCGATCTCTGCACCTCATTCTCCAACCTCTGCTTTCTGCAATGTCCTTCTGCACCACAGTCTCCAACATCTGTTTTGTGCAACAGTGCTTCTGACCCCAGTCTCCAGCCTCTGCTTTCTGTAATATCCTTCTGCACCCCAGTTTCCAAACTCTGCTCTAAGTGACATTCCTTCTGCACCCCAGTCTCCACCCTATGTTCTTTGTAACGGTACTTCTGTACCGCAGTCTCCAATCAATCTCTGCTCACTGCAATATTTCTTCTGCACCCTAGTCTCCAAAATGTGCTCTCTGTAACTATCTTTCTGACCCCAGTATCCAACCTCTGCTCTCTGTAACGATCCTTCTGCACCTCAGTCTCCAACCTCTGCTCTCTGCAACGATCCCTCTGCACCTCAGTTTCCAACCTCTGCTCCCGGCAACTATCCCTCTGCACCCCAGTTTCGAAACTCTGGGTGCAGAAGGACTGTAGCAGATAGCCAAACTCTGCTCTCTGTAACATTCCATCTTCAACCAAGTCCCCAACCCCTTCTTTCTTCAATGGTCCTGCTGCAACCCAGTCTCCAACCTCTGTTCTCTGCAACAGTCTTTCTACTCCCCAGTCTCTATCCTCTGCTCTCTGTAACAGTCCTTCTGCACCACAGTCTCAAACCTGTGCTATCTGTATCAGTCCTTCTGCACCACGGTTTCCAACCTCTGCTCTCTGTAACAGTCCTTCTGCACCCCATTCTCCAAACTCTGCTCTCTGTAAGATTTTCTGCACCCAAGTTTCCAAACTCTGCTCTCTATAGCGTTCCTTCTACACCCAGTCTCCAACCTCTGCTCTTGAAACGGTCCTTCTGCACACCAGTCTCCAACCTCTGTTCTTCGCAACGGTCGTTCTTCACCCCAGTCTCCAAACTCTGCTCTGGGTATCATTTCATCTGCACCTCCATCTCCAATTTCTGCTCTATGTAAGCTCCTTCTGCAACCCAGTCTCCAAACTCTGCTCTCTGGAACAGTCCTTCTTCACCCCAGTATCCAACTTCTGGTCTGTGCAACAGTTCGTCTGCACCCCAGTCTCCAAACTATGCTTTCTGAAAGTTTTTTCTGCACCCCAGTCTTCAAACTCTGATCTCTGTAAAATCATTCTGCACCTCAGTCTCCAACATCTGCTCTCTCTAACGGTCTTTCTGCATCCTATTCTCAAACCGCTGTTGTCTGCAAGAGTCATGCAGCACCTCAGTCTCCAAATTCTGCTCTCTGCAACAATCCTTCTGCACCCCAGTCTCCAAATTCTTCTCTCTGAAACAGTTCTTCTTCACCCCAGTCTCCAATATCTATTCTCTGAAACAGTCCTTCTCCACCTCAGTCTCCAACCTCTGCTCTAAGTAACACTCCTTCTGTACCGCAGTCTCTAACTTCTGCTCTCTGTAAGAATCTTCTGCACCCAGTCTCCAAATTCTCCTCTCTGCAACAGTCCTTCTTCACCCCAAGTCTCCATCATCTGCTCTCTGCAACAGATCTTGTACACCGCAGTCTTCAACCTCTGCTCTGTAAAACAGTCATTCTGCACCCCAGTCTCCAACCGCTGCTCTCTGTAACAATCCTTCTGCAACCCAGTCTCCAATCTCTTCTCTCTGTAAACAGTCCTTTTGCACCATATTCTCAAACCTCTGCTCTTTGTTAAAGTCGTTCTATACTGCAGTCTCCAACCTCTGCTCTTTGTAACGTTCCTTCTGCACCCCAATTTCCAACACCTGCTCTTCAGTAATAGTCCATCTGCACCTAATCAGCAAACTATGCTCTCTGTAACAGTCCTTCTGCACCTCAGTCTCCAACCACTGCTCTCTGTTACAGTCCTTCTGCGCCTCAGTCTGAAACCTCTACTCTCTGCATGATCTTTCTGCAACCCAGTCTCCACCACTGCTCTCTGCAACAGTCGTCCTGCACCCCAGTCTGTAAACTCTGTTCTCTGAAACAGTCCTTCTGCACGCCAGTCTGCAACCTCTGCTCTCTGTAATGGTCTTTCTGCACCCCAGTCTTCCAACTCTGCTTTCTGTATTATAATTCTTCACCCAGTCACCAACGTCTGCTATGTGTAACAGTCCTTCTGCATCTCAGTCTCCAACTTCTGCTCTCTGCAATAGTCCTTCTGCACCCCAGTCTCCTACCTCTACTTTCTGCAACATTACTTCTGCACCACAGTCTCAGACCTGTGCTCTCTGTAACAGTCCTTCTGCACCCCAGTCTCCAAACTCTGCTCTCTGTATCAGTCTTTCTGCACCCAAGTCTTCAAACTCTACTCTCTGTAACAGTACTTCTGCACCTCAGTCTCCAACCTCTTCTCTCAGCAACGGCCCTCATGCACCCCAGTCTCCAAGTTCTGTCTGTTCTCTGCAACAGTCCTTCTGCACCACAGTCAGCAACATCTGCTCTTTGTAACAGTCCTTCTGTACTGCAGTCTCCAACCTCTGCTCTCTGGAACAGGCCTTCTGCACCCAAGTCTCCAAACTCTGCTATTTTTAAAAGTCCTTCTGCACCCCAGTCTCCAACCTATGCTCTCTGTAAGATAATTCTGCACACCTGTCTCCAACCTCTGCTCTCTGTAACAGTCCTTCTGTAACGCAGTCTCCAACCTCTGCTTTATGCAACAGTCCTTCTGCACCCCAGGTCTCCAACCTCTGCTCTCTTCAACAGTTCTTCTACACCCCAGTCTCCATACTCTGCTCACCCCAATGATCCTTCTGCCCCCCAGTCTCGAACCCATGCTCACTGTAACAATCCTTCTGTACCAAAGTCTCCAAACTCTTTTCTCCGTAAGTGTCCTTATGTACTCCAGTATCTAACCTCTGCTTTCTGTATCAGTCGTTTTGAACCACAGTCTCCAAACTATGCCCTCTGTATCAGTCCCTCTGCAACTCAGTCTGCAACCTCTGCTTTCTGGAACAGTCCTCTTAAACCCCAGTCTCCATCCTCTGCTCTCTGCAACAGTCCTTTTGCACACCAGTCTCCACATCTGCTCTCTGCAACAGATCTTCTTTACCCCAGTCTCTAACCTCTGCTCTTTTTAACAGTCCTTCTGTAATGCAGTCTCCAACCACTGCTCGCTGTAAGGGTCCTTCTGCACACGAGTCTCCAAGCTCTGATTTCTGTATTAGTCCTTCTGCACCCTAGTCTCCAACCTTTGTTCTGTGTAACTGTCTTTCTGCACCTTAGTCTCCAACCTCTGCTCTCTGCTACAGTTCTTCCTCACCCTAATCTCCAACCTCTACTCTCTGCAACAGTCCTTCTACACCCCAGTCTAAAACCTCTGCTCTCTGCAACAGTCCTTCTGCAACCTAGTCTCCAACCTCTGCTCTCTGTATCAATCATTCTGCACCTCAGTCTCCAAGCTCTGCTCTCTGCAACGGTCCTTCTGCACCTCAGTCTCAAAACTCTACCCTCTGCAACAGTGCTTCTTCACCTCAGTATCCAAACTCAGATCTCTGTAAGATCCTTCTGCAATGCAGTCTCCAAACTCTGCTCTCTGTAACAGTCATTCTTCACCCCAGTCTCCAAACACTGCTCTTTGTAACAGGCCTTCTGCACCCCAGTCTCCAAACTCTGCTCTCTTTATCAGTCCTTCTGAACCACAGTCTCCAACATCTGCTCTCTGCACAATCCTTCTGCACCCTGTCTCCAACCTCTTCTCGCTGAAACAGTCCTTGTTCACCCAGTCTCCAACATCTGCTCTCTGCAACAGTTCTTCTTTACCTCAGACTGAAAAATCTGCTCTCTGCAACAATCCTTCTGCACCCCAGTCTCAAAACTCTGCTCGCTTTAAGAGTCCTTCTATACATCAGTCTCCAAGGACTGTTACAGACAGCAGAGATTGCAGACTGGGGTGCAGAAGGACTGTTGCAGAGATCAGAGGATGGATACTGGGTTGGAGAAGGACTATTGCAGAGAACAGATGTTGGAGACTGGGGTGCAAAAGGAATGTTGAAGAGAGCAGTAATTGGAGACTGGGTGCATATGGACTGATACAGACAGCAGAGTTTCGAGAATGTGGTGCAGAAAGACTGATACAGAAAGCAGAAGTTGGACAATGTGGTTGCAGAAGAACCCTTACAGAGAACAGAGGTTGGAGACTGTGGTACAGAATGACTGTTACAGAGAGCAGAGGTTTTAGACTGGAGTGCAGAATAACTGTTTGTAGAGATAAGAATTTGGAGACTTCGATGCAGAAGAACCATTGCAGAAAAGCAGTGTTGAAGACTGGGTTTTCAGAAAAAATCTTACAGAGAGCAGAGTTTGCACACTGAGGTGCAGAACGACTGTTGCAGAGAGGAGAGGTGGAGATTGGGGCGCAAAAAGACTTTTGCAGAGAACGGAGGTTGGAGTTTGAGGTGCAGAACGACTATTACAGAGAGCAGAGGTTGGAGACTGGGGTGCAGAATGATTGATACATAACGCAGAGTTTGGAGACTCTGGTGCGTAAGGACCATTACAGAGACCAGTGGTTGCAGACTGCAGTACAGAACGACTGTTACAAAGAGCAGAGTTTGGAAACAGGTGTGCAAAATTATCTTACAGAGAGCATAGGTTGGAGACTGGGGTGCAGAAGGACTGTTGCAGAGCAGATTATAGAGACAAGGGTGTAGAAGGACTGTTAAAGAGAGAAGAGGTTGTAGACTGGGATGCAGAAGCATCATACAGAGAGCAGAGTTTGGAGAATGAGGTGCAGAAGGACTTTCAGAGAGCAGAGATTGAAGACTGGGATTCAGAAGGACTGATACAGAGGGCAGAGTTGGGAGACTGGTGTGCAGAAGCATCTTACAGCGAGCGAAGTATGGAGACTGAGGTGCAGAAAGACTGTTGCAGAGAGCAGAGGTTGGAGAGTGGGGTGC
This sequence comes from Ictidomys tridecemlineatus, assembly GCF_052094955.1. NCBI lineage: Eukaryota > Metazoa > Chordata > Mammalia > Rodentia > Sciuridae > Ictidomys > Ictidomys tridecemlineatus. Next base: position 10,516 of record NW_027521429.1, read on the forward strand.
AGAAGGACTGTTAAAGTGAGCAGAGTTTGGAGACTTGGGTGCAGAAAACCTGTTACAGAAAGAAGAGGTTGGAGACTGGAGTGCAACAGGCCTCTGACAGAGAGCAGAGTTTGGAGACTGAGGTGCAGAAGAACTGTTGCCGAGAACAGAAGTTGGAGACTGGGGTGCATAAGAACAGTTGCTGAGAGAAGAGTTGGAGACTGATGTGCAGAAGGACTTTTACAGAGAGCACAGGTAGGAGACTGGGTGCAAAATGAATGTTGCAGAGAGCAGAGGTTGGAGACTGGGGTGCAGGAGGACTGTTACAGAAAGCAGAGGTTAGAGACTGAGGTGCAGAAAGACTGTTAAAGAGCAGATGTTGGAGAGTGGGTTCAGAAGGACTTACATAGAAAGCAGATGTTGGAGACTTGGGTGCAGAATAAACGATAAGAGAGCAGAGTTTGGAGACTCCAGTACACAAGGACTGCTAAAGAGTGCAGAGGTTGGAGACTGGGGTGCAGAAGGACTGTTACAGAGAACAGAGGTTGGAGACTGGGGTGCAGAAGCACCTTTGCAGAGAGCAGAGGTTCAAACTTAGGTGCAGAATTATTGTTACCGAGAACAGAGTTTGGAGACTGGGGTGCAGAAAAGACTGTTTGAATGAGCAGAGTTTGCTAGACTGTGTTTCAGAAGGGTCTTAAAGAAAGAAGTCCTTATGCACCAAAGTCTTCAAACTCTGCTGTCTGCAACATTTCTTCTGCCACCCAGTCTGAAACCTGTGCTCTCTGTAAGAGTCCTTCTGCACCCCAGTCTCCAGTATCTGCTCTCTGCAACGATCCTTCTATCCAGTCTCCAAACTCTGCTCTCCGTAAAAGTTCTTTTGTATCGCAGTCTCCAACCTCTTCTGTTTGTAACCGTCCATCTGCTCCGCAATTGCCTACATCTGTTTTTTGTAACAGTCCTTCTGCACCCCAGACTCCAAACTCTTCTCTCTGCACCAATCTTTCTACATTTCAGTCACCAACCTGAACTCTCTGTAAAAGTCCTTCTGCACCTCAGTCTCCATCCTTTGCTCTCTGTAATTGTCCTTCTGCACCCCAGTCTTCAATCTCTGCTCTCTGTAACAATCTTTCTGCACCTCTGTCTCTAACGTCTGCTCTCTGTAACAGTCCTACTGCACCCCAGTCTCCCACATATGCTCTCTGCAATGGTGCTTCTGCATCCCAGACTCCAACCTCTTCTCTCTATAATGCTTCTTCTGCATCCTAATTTCCAACCTCTCCTCTCTGTAACAGTCCTTCTAAGCCTCAGTCTGAAACTTCTGCTCTCTGCAACAATCCTTCTAAACAACAGTCTCCAAACTGTGCTATCTGTAACAATCCTTCTGCACCCCAGTCTCCAACACCTGCTCTCTGTAACAGGTCTTCTTAAACCCAGTCTCAAAACTCTGCTCTCTGTATCAGGCCTTCTCCACCCCATTCTTTAACCTCTGCTCTCTGCAAAAGTCTTTCTACACCCCAGTCTCCAACCTCTGCTCTCTGCAACAATCCTTCTGCATCCCAGTCTCTAACGTCTGCTCTCTGTAAGATCCTTCTGCACCCCGTTCTCTAAACTTTGCTCTCTGTAACAGTCATTCTGCACGTCAGTCTCCAACATCATCTCTCTGCAACGGCCTTTGTGCACCTCAGTATACAACCTCTGTTCTCTGCATTTGTCCTTCTGCACCCCAGGCTAAAAACTCTGCTCTCTGTAACAGTCCTTCTGCACCCCAGTCTCCAAACTCTACTTTCCGTATCAGTTATTCTGCACCCCAGTCTAAAAACTTTGCTGTCTGTAACATTCCTTCTGCATTTCAGTCTCCAACCTCTGCTCTCTGCAACGATCTTTCTGCATCCCAGTCTCCCACATCTACTCTCTGCAACGGTCCTTCTGCAACCCAGTCTCCAAACTCTGCTCTCTGTATCAGTCCTTCTGTACGGAAGTCTCCAACCTCTTCTCTCTATAACGGTCCTTCTACACCCCAATTTCCAACCTCTGCTCTCTGTAACAGTCCTTCTAAGACTCAGTCTGAAACTTCTGCTCTCTGTAACAATCCTTCTAAACCCCAGTCTCCAAACTGTGCTATCTGTAACAATCCTTCTGCACCCCAGTCCCCAACATCTGCTCTCTGTAACAGGTCTCCTGCAAGCCAGTCTCCAAACTCTGCTCTCTGTAACAGGCCTTCTGCACCCCAGTCTCCAACCTCTGCTCTCTGCAAAAGTCTTTCTACACCCCAGTCTGAAACCTCTGCTCTCTGCAACGATCCTTCTGCATCCCAATCTCCAACGTCTTCTCTCCGTAAGATACTTTGGCACCCCGTTCTCCAAACTTTCCTCTCTGTAACAGTCATTTTGAACTCAGTCTCCAACCTCATCTCTCTGCAATGGCCCTTGTGCACCCCAATATATAAACTCTGTTCTCTAGAGCTGTCCTTCTGAACCCAGGCTACAAACTCTGCACTCTGCAAAAGACCTTCTGCACCGGAGTCTCCAACCTCTGCTATCTGCAAACGTCATATTATACCCCAGTATCCAACATCTGCTCTCTCCAATGATCTTTCTGCATCCCAGTCTCCAACGTCTGCTCTCTGCAACAGTCCTTCTACACACCAGTCTCCAACCTCTGCTCTCTGCTACAGTCCTTCTGCACCCCAGTCTCCAAACTCTGCTCTCTTCAACATTTCTTCTGCATCCCAGTTTTCAACCTGTGCTCTCTGTAGCTATCCTACTGCACCCCGGTCTCCAAACTCTGCTCTCTGTAGAGATCCTTCTTCACCTCAGTCTCCAACCTCTGCTCTCTGCAAGGATCCTTCTGCATCCGAGTCTCCAAACTCTACTCTCTGCAACAGTCCTTTTGCACCCCAGTCTCCAAGCTCTGCTCTCTGTAACAGTCCTTCTGCACATCAGTGACCAACCTCTGCTCTCTGTAACGATCCTTCTGCACCTCATGTCCAATCTCTGCTCTCTGTAACAGGCCTTCTGCACCTAGCATCCAACCTCTTCTCTCTGTATAAATCCTTCTGCACCTAAGTATCCAAACTCTGCTCTCTGTAACAGTCCTTCTGCACCTCAGTCTCCAATCTCTGCTCTCTGTAACAGGCTTACTGCACCCCAGTCTCCAACCTCTACTCTCTGTAACAGTTCTTCTGCACCCCAATCTCGAATCTCTGGTCTCTGTAACAGTCTTTCTGCACCCCAGTCTCCAAACTCTTTTCTCTGCAATGATCCTTCTGAAACTCAGTCTCCAATCTCTGCTCTCTGCAACATTCCTTCTGCATCCCCGGCTCCAGACTCCGCTCTCTCTGAGATCCTTTTGCATCCTTTTCTCCAACCTCTCCTCTCTGTAACAGTCTTTGTGCACCCCAGTATTTGAACTCTGCTCTCTGTAATGGTCCTTCTGTAGCGCAGTCTCCAACCTGTGCTTTCTGTATCAATCATTCTGCACCTCAGTCTCCAATGTCTGCTCTCTGTAACAGTCCTTCTGCACCCTAGTCTCCAACATTTGCTATCTACAATGGTCCTTCTGCACCAAAGTCTCCAAACTCTGCTCTCTATAACAGTCTTTCTGTACCGCAGTCTCCAAACTTTTCTCTTTATATCGGTCTTTCTGCACCCCAATTGAAAACCTCTGCTTTCTGTAACAGTCTTTCTGCACCTCAGATTCCATCCTCTGCTCTCTTTAACAGTTTTTATAAGCCTCAGTCTGAAACCTCTGCTGTCTTCAACAATCCTTCTGCAAACTAGTCTCCATCCTTTGCTCTCTGTAACAGGTCTTCTGCACCCCAGTCTCCAAACTCTGCTCTCTGTAACAGGCCTTCCGCACCCCAGTCTCCAACCTCTTCTCTCTGTAACGATCCTTCTGCACCTCAGTCTCCAACATCTGCTCTCTACAGCAGTCCTTCTAAAGCGCAGTCTCAAAACTCTGCTCTCTGCAATGATCCTTTTGCATTCCAGTCTCCAACAACTGCTCTCTGCAACACTCCTTCTGCACCCCATGCTACAACCTCTTCTATCTGCTACAGTACTTCTGCACCCCAGTCTCCAACCTCTGCTCTCTGCAACATTTCTTCTGCACCCAATTCTTAAACCTGTGCTCGCTGTAACTCTCCTGCCGCACCCCAGTCTCCAACCTCTGCTCTCCTTAGTGATCCTTCTGTACCTCATTCTCCAACCTCTGCTCTCTGCAATAATCCTTCTGCACCCCAGTCTCCATCCTCTGCTCTCTGTAATAATCCTTTTGTACCCCAGTCTCCAACCTCTCCCCTCTGTAAAAGTCCTTCTGCACCTCAATCTCCAAGTTCTGCAATCTGTAACACTCTTTCTTCACCCCAGTCTCAAACCTCTGCACTCAGAAATGATCTTGCTGCACCTCAGTTTCCAAATCTGCTCTCTTTAATACTCCTTCTGCACCCCAGTCTACAAAATCTGCTCTCTGCAACGATCCTTCTTCTCCCCAGGCTCCAACCTCTGCTCTCTGCAACGGTCCTTCTACATCCCAGTTTCCAAAATCTTCTCTCTGTAACAGTCCTTCTGCACCTCAGTTTCCAAACTCTGCTCTCTGAAACAGTCCTTCTGCACCCCTCTCTCCAACCTCTGCTCTAGTAACAGTTCTTCTGCACCCCAATCTCCAAACTCAGCTCTCTGTATCACTCCTTCTGCACCCCAGTCTCCACCCTCTACTCTCTGTAAAAGTCCTTCTGCACCTCAGTCTCTAACCTCTGCTCTCTGTAAGGTCCTTCTGCAACCCATTCTCCAAACGCTGCTGTCTGTAACAGGCCCTCTGCACCCCAGTCTTAAAACTCTGCTCTGTGTAATAGGCCTTCTGCACCCCAGTCTCCAACATCTGCTCTCTGCAACGATCCTTCTTCTACCAAGTCTCCAAACTCTGCTCTCTGTAAAAGTTCTTTTGTATCTTAGTCTCCAACCTCTTCTCTTAGTAATGGTCAATTTGCTCCCCAATTGCAAACCTCTGCTTTCTGTAATAGTCCTTCTGCACCCCAGTCTCCAAACTCTTCTCTCTGCAACGATCTTTCTGCACCTCAGTCTCCAAACTCTGCTGTCTGTAAAAGTCCTTCTGCACCTCAGTCTTTATCCTTTGCTCTCTGTAATTGTCCTTCTGCACCCCAGTTTCCAAATCTGCTCTCTGTAACAATCCTTCTGCACCTCTCTCTCCAACGTCTGCTGTCTGTAATATTTCTTCTGCACCCCAGTCTCCCACATCTGATCTCTGCAACGGTCTTTCTGAACCCCAGTCTCCAAACTCTGCTCTCTGTAACAGTCCTTCTGTATGAAAGTCTCCAACCTCTTCTCTCTATAACGGTCTTTCTGAACCCAAATTTCCAAACTCTGCTCTCTGTAACAGTCCTTCTAAGATTCTGTCTGAAACTTTTGCTCGCTGCAACAATCCTTCTAAACAACAGTCTCCAAACTGTGCCATCAATAACAATCCTTCTGCAACCCAGTCTCAAATATCTGCTCTCTGTAAAAGGTTTTCTGCAACCCAGTCTCTAAACTCTGCTCTCTGTAACAGGCCTTCTGCTCCACAGTCTCCAACCTCTTTTCTCTGCAAAAGTCTTTCTATACCCCAGTCTCCAACCTTTGCTCTCTGCAACAATCCTTCTGCTTTCCAGTCCCCAACGTCTGCTCTCTGTGAGATCCTTCTGCACACCGTTCTCCAAACTTTGCTCTCTGTAACAGTCATTCTGCACCTCAGTCTCCAACCTCATCACTCTGCAATGCCCCTTGTGCACCCCAGTATCCAACCTATGTTCTCTGTAGCTGTCTTTCTGCACCACAGGCTACACACTCTGCTCTCAGTAACAGTCCTTCTCCTCCCCAGTCTCCAAACTCTACTTTCAGTATCAGTTATTCTTCACCCAAATCTAAAAACTCTGCTCTCTGTAACAGTCCTTCTGCACCTCAGTCTCCAATGCCTGCTCTCTGCAACTGTCCTTTTACACCCCAGTCTCCAAACTCTGCTCTCTGCTACAGTCCTTCTGCACCCCAGACTCCAACCTCTGCTCCCTGCAACAATCCGTCTCTACCCCAGTCTCCATGTTCTACTCTCTGAAACACTCCTTCTGCAACCCAGTCACGAACATCTGCTCTCTGCAACAGTCCTTCTGCACCACAGTCTTCAACCTCTGCTCTCTGCAACGATCCTTCTGCACCTCAGTCTCCAACCTCTGCTCTCTGTAACAGTCCTTCTGCACTTCAGTCTCCAAACTCTGCTCTCTATAATATCCTTCTGCACACCAGTCTCGAAACTGTGATATCTGTAACAGGCCTTCTGCACCCCAGTCTCCAACCTCGGCTCTCAGCATGAATCTTTCTGCACTTCAGTCTCCAAGTTCTGATCTCTAAAAGAGTCCTTCTGCACCCCACTCTCGAACATCTGCTCTCTGCAATAGTCCTTCGGCATCTAAGTCTGAAAACTCTGCTCTCTGCAACAATCATTCTGCAACACAGTCTCCAAACTCTGCTCTCTGTAACAGTCTTTCTGCACCTTAGTCTCCAATCTCTGCTCTCTATAATATCCTTCTGCAACCCAGTCTATAAACTGTGCTATCTGTAACAGTCCTTATGCATTCCAGTCTCCAACCTCTGCTCTCTGCAACAGTCCTTCTGCACCCCAGTCTCCAAGCTCTTCTCTCTGTAACAGTCCTTCTGCACATAAGTGTCCAAACTCTGCTCTCTTTAACGATCCTTCTGCACCTCATGTGCAAACTCTGCTCTCTGCAACAGTTCTTCTGAACCCCAATCTCCAAACTCTACTCTCTGTAACACTCCTTCTGTACCCCAGTCTCAATCCTCTGCTCTCCGTAATAATCCTTTGACACCCCTGTCTCCAACCTCACCTCTCTGTAAAAGTCCTTCTGCACAACAGTATCCAAACTCTGCAATCTGTAACGGTCCTTCTGCACACTAGTCTCCAACCTCTTCTCTCTGTATCAGTCCTTCTGCACCCAGGTCTCCAAACTCTGCTCTCTGGAACATTTCTTCTGCACCCCAGTCTCCAACCTGTGCTCTCTGTGACAGTCCTTCTGCACCCCAGTCTCCAACATCTGCTCTCTGCAACAATCTTTCTTCTATCCAGTCTCCAAACTCTGCTCTCTGTAAAAGTCCTTTTGTATCACATTCTCCAACCTCTTCTCTTTGAAACGGTCCATCTGCTCCCCAATTGCCAACCTCTGCTTTCTGTAACAGTCCTTCGGCACCCCAGTCTCCAAACTCTTACTCTGTAACGATCCTTCTGTACCTCAGTCTCCAACCTCTGCTCTCTGTAAAAGTCCTTCTGCACCTCAGTCTCTATTCTTTGCTCTCTCTAATGGTCCTTCTGCACCCCAGTCTCCAATTTGCTCTCTGTAACAATCGTATTGCACCTCTGTCTCTAACGTCTGCTCTCTGTAAAAGTCCTTCTGCACCCCAGCCTCCAAACTCTGCTCACTGTAACAGTCCTTCTGTACCGCAGTCTACAACCTCTTCTCTCTATAACGGTACTTCTGCACACCAAATGTCAACCACTGTTTTTTGCACATAAGTCGAAAACTCTGCTCTCTGCAAAAATCATTCTGCAACAGAGTCTCCAAACTCTGCTCTCTGTAACAGTCCTTCTGCACCTCAGTCTCCAAACTCTGCTTTCTATAATATCCTTCTGCAACCCAGTCTATAAACTGTGCTACTTGTAACAGTCCTTCGGCACCCCAGTCTTTAACATCTGCTCTCTATAAAAGGCCTTCTTCACCCCAGTCTCAAACCTCTTCTCTCTGAAACCACCATTCTGCACCTAAGTCTCCAACATCTGCTATCTGCTACAGTCCTTCTGCCATCAGTCTCCAACGTCTTCTCTCTATAAGATCCTTCTGCAGCCCAGTGTCCAAACTCTGCTCTCTGTAACAGTCCGTCTGCACCCCAGTATCTAACCTCTGCTCTCTGTAACAAACCTTCTGCACCTCAGTCTCATAACTCTGCGCTCTGCAACGGTTCTTCTGCACCCCAATCTCCAACCTCTGCTATCTGGAACAGTCCTTCTGCACCCCAGTCTCCAATATCTGCTCTCTGCAATGATCGTTCTTCTCCCAAGGCTCCATCCTCTGCTCTCTGCAATGGTCCTTTTGACCCCAGTCTCCAAACTCTGCTCTGTGTAACAGTCCTTCTGTACCACATTCTAAAACCTCTTCTGTCTGAAATGATCTTACTGCACCCCAATTGCCAAACTCTTCTTTCTGTAATAGTCCTTCTGCACCTCAGACTCCAACTTATGCTCTCTTGAGCAGTTTTTCTGCACCTCAGTCTAAAACCTCTGCTCTCTGCAACGATCCTTCTGTACCCCATTCTCCGAACTGTGCTATCAGTAACAGTCCTTCTGCACCCCAGTCTCCAACCTCTGCTCTCTGTAAAAGGCCTTCTGCACTCCAGTTTCCAAACTCTCCTCTCTGTAACAGGCCTTCTGCACTCCAGTCTCCAACCTCTTCTGTCTGCAACGATCTTTCTGCACCTCAGTTTCCAACCTCTACTCTCTGCAACAGTCTTTCTGCACCCCAGTCTCTGACCTCTGCTCTCTGTAAGATCCTTCTGCACCTCAGTCTCCAACCTCTGCTCTCTGTAACAGTCCATATGCACCCCAGTATCTAAACTCTGCTCTATGTAACAATCGTCTGCACCTAAATCTCCAACCTCAGCTCTCTGCATTGGTCCTTCTGCACCTCAGTCTACAAACTCTGCTCTCTGTAACAGTCCTTCTGCACCCTAGTCTCAAACCTCTACTCTCTACTACATTTCTTCTGCACCCCAGTCTCCAACGTGTGCTCTCTGTAACTGTCCTTTTGCACCCCAGTCTCCAACCTCTGCTCTCCTCAACAATCATTCTGCACCTAAGTCTCCAGCCTCTCCTCTCGGCAACGATTCTTCTGCACCCCAGTCTTAAACCTCTGCTCTCTGTAATAGTTCTTATGCAGCTCAGTCTCCAAATTATGCTCTCAGTAAGATCCTTCTGCACACTAGTCTACAACATCTGCTCTCTGCAACGATTTTTTAGAACCTCAATTTCCAACCTCTCGTCCCTGTAACAGCCCTTCTGTACAGCAGTCTCCAAACTCTGCTCTATGTAACGGTCCTTCTACACCCCAGTCTCCAACCTCTACTTTGTGTATTAGTCCTTCTGCGCCCCAGTCTCCGAACTCTGCACTCTGTAACAGTTCTTCTCTATCTCAGTCTCCAAACTCTGCTCTCTGCAACAGTCCTCTGCACCCCAGTCTCTACCTTCTGCTCTCGGTAACAGTTCTTTTGCACCCCAATCTCAAAACTCTGCTCTCTGTAACACTCCTTCTGCACTCCAGTCTCCACCCTCTGATCTCTGTAACAATCCATCTGGAAATCAGTCTCCAACCTCTGGTCTCTACAACGTTCCTTCTGCTTCTAAGTCTCCAAACTCTTCTCTCTTTAAAAGTCCTTCTGCACCTCAGTCTCCAAACTCTGCTCTCTGTAACAGCCCTTCTGCACCCCAGTCTTATAACTCTTCTCTCTTTAACAGGCCTTTCGCACCCAAATCTCCAACCTCTGATCTCTGCATCGATCCTTCTGCACCCCAGTCTCCATACTCTGCTCTCTGTAACAGTTCTTCTGCACCCCAGGGTCCAATATCTGGTCTGTGATACAGTCCTTCTGCACCTCAGTCTGAAAAAGCTTCTCTCTGCAAAAATGCTTCTGCACCCCAGTTTCCAACCTCTCTGTAAAAGACCTCCTGAACCTCAGTCTCCAAAATGCTCTCTGTAAGATAATTCTGCAACCCAGTCTCGAAATTGTGCTATCTGTAACAGTCCTTCTGCACCCCAGTCTCCTGCCTCCGTTCTCTGCAACAGTCTTTCTGCACCCCAGTCTCCAACCTCTACTCTCTGCAACAGTCCTTCTATACTCTAGTCTCCAACCTCTGCTCTCTGCAACGATCCTTCTGCAACCCAGTCTCCAAGTCTGTTCTCTGCAATAGTCTTTCTGACCCCAGTCTCCAGCCTCTACTCTTTGTAAGATCCTTCTGCACCCCAGTTTCCAAGCTCTGCTCTCTGTGACATTTCTTCTGCACCCCAGTCTCCAGCCTGTGCTCTTTGTAACAGTACTTTTGTACCGCAGTCTCAATCTCTGCTCACTACAACATTTCTTCTGCACCCCACACTCCAAACTGTTCTCCCTATAACTGTCTCTCTTACCCCAGTCTACAAACTGTACTCTGTGTAACTGTCCTTCTGCACCTCAGTCTCCAACCTCTGCTCTCTCCAACGATCCTTCTGCACCTCAGTTTCCAACCTCTGCTCTCTGGAATGATCCTTCTGTACCACAGTTTCCAACCTCTGCTCTCTGTAACAGTCCTTCTACACCTCAGTCTCCAACCTCTCCTCTCGTACCAATCCTTCTGCACCTCAGTCTCCAACCTCTGCTCTCTTTAACACTCCTTCTGCACCTCAGTCTCCAACCTTTGCTCTCTGTAACAGGCTTTCTGCACCCCAGTCTCCAAACTTTCCTCTCTGTAACAATTCTTCTGCACCCCAATCTCGAACTTCTGCTCTCTGTAACAGTCCTTCTGCACCCCAGTCTTCAACCTCTTCTCTCTGCAACGATCCTAATGCACCTAAGTCTCCAACCTCTGCTCTCTGCAACAGTCCTTCTGCACCCCAGTCTCCAGACTCTGCTCTCTGTAAGATCCTTTTGCATCCCTTTCTCCAACCTCTGCTCTCTGTAACAGTCCTTCTCCACCCCAGTATCCAACCTGTGCTCTCTGTAAAATTCCTTCTGCACCTCAGTCTCCAACCTCTGCTCTCTTAATGGTCTTTCTGTACCCCAGTCTATAAACTCTACTCTCTCTAACAATCTTCTGCACTTCAGTCTCTAACGTCTGCTCTCTGTAACAGTCCTTCTGCACCCTAGTCTCCAAAATCTGCTCTCTACAATGGTCCTTTTTCACCAAAGTCTCAAAACTCTGATCTCTCTAACAGTCCTTCTTTAACGCAGTCTCCAACCTCTTCTCTCTATAATGGTCCTTCTGCACCCCAATTGCCAACCTCTGCTTTCTGTAACAGTCTTTCACCACCTAACATTCCAACCTCTATTCTCTGTAACAGTCTTTCTAAGCCTCAGTCTTAAACCTCTGCTCTCTGCAGCGATCCTTCTGCACCCCAGTCTCCAAAATGTGCTATCTGTACCAGTCGTTCTGCACCTCAGTCTCCAACCTCTGCTCTTTGTAACAGGTCTTCTGCACCCCAGTCTTTAACCTCTGCTCTCTGTAACAGTTTTCTGCACCCCAGTCTCCAACCTCTGCTCTCTGCAACAGTCATTCTGCACCCCAGTCTCCAGACTCTGCTCTCTATAAGATCCATTTGCATCCCTTTCTCCAACCTCTCCCCTCTGTAACAGTCATTCTGTACCCAAGTATCCAACCTCTGCTCTCTCTAACAATCTTCTGCACCTCAGTCTAAAACGTCTGCTCTCTGTAACAGTCCTTCTGATTCCTAGTCTCCAATATCTGCTCTCTACTACAGTCTTTCTGCACCAAAGTCTCTAAATTCTGTTCTCTCTAAAAGCCCTTCTGTACCGCAACCTCCAAACTCTTCTCTCTATAACGGTCCTTCTGCACCTCAATTGCCAACCTCTGCTTTCTGTAACAGTCTTTCTGCACCTCAGATTCCAACCTCTGCTCTCTGTAACAGTCCTTCTAAGCCTCAGTCTGAAACTCTTCTCTCTGCAACGATCCTTCTCCACCTCAATCTCCAACCTCTGCTCTCTGTAACTGTCCTGCTGCACCCAAGTCTCCAACCTCAGCTCTCTGCAGCGATCCTTCTGCACCTCATTCTCCAACCTCTGCTCTCTGCAATGATCCTTCGGGACCACAGTCTCCTTTCTCTTCTCTCTGTAAAAATCCTTTTGCACCCCTGTCTCCAACGTCTCCTCTCTCTAAAAGTCCTTCTGCACCTCAGTCTTCAAGTTCTGCAATATGTAACAGTCCTTCTGCAACCCAGTCTCAAATCTCTGCTCTCAGAAGTGATCTTTCTGCACCTCAGTCTACAACCTCTGCTCACTTTAATAGTCCTTCTGCACCACAGTCTCCAAAGTCGGCTCTCTTTAACAGTCCTACTGCACTTCAGAATCCAACCTCTACTCTGTGTAACAGTTTTTCTAAGCCTCAGTCTGAAACCTCTGCTCTTTGCAACGATTCTTCTGAACCCCAACCTCAAATCAGTGCTTTCTGTAACAATCCTTCTGCATCCCAGGCTCCAAAATCTGCTATCTGTAACAGTTTTTCTGTACTGCAGTCTCCAACCTCTGTTCTCTGCAACGGTCTTTCTGTATCCCAGTTTGCAATCTCTGTTCTCTGCAACAGTCCTTAGCACCCCAGGCTCGAAACTCTGCTCTCTGTAACAGTTCTTCACTACCGCAGTCTCCAACCTCTACTGTCTGTAACGGTCCTTCTGCACCCCAGTCTCTAAACTTTACTTTCCATATCAGTTATTCTGCACCCCAGTCTCCAACCTCTGCTCTCTGTAACAGTCCTTCTGCACCTAAGTCTCCAACCTCTGCTCTCTGCAACAGTCCATCTGCACCCCAGTGTTCAATCTCTTCTCTCTGCAGCAGTCCTTCTACACCCCAGTCTCGAACCACTGCTCTCTGCAATGATCCTTCTGCATCGGAGTCTCCAACGCCTTCTCTCTTCAACAGTCCTTCTGCACCCCAGTCTCCAACCTCTGCTCTCTGCTAAAGTTCTTCTGCACCCCAGTCTCCAACCTCTGCTCTCTGCAACATTTCTTGTGCACCACAGTCTCCAACCTGTGTTCTCTGTAACTGTCCTGTTGCAACCCAGTCTCCAAACTCTTCTCTCTGTAGCGATACTTCTGCACCTCAGTCTTCAACCTCTGCTCTCTGACACGATCCTTCTCCACCTCAATCTCCAAGTTCTGCAATCTATAACGGTCCTTCTGCACCCCATTCTCCAACCTCTGCTCTCTGAAATGATCCTTCTGCACCTCAGTCTCTAAACTCTTCTCTCTGTAACAATCCTTCTGCACCCCAGTATCCAAAATCTGCTCTCTGCATCGATCTTTCTTCTCCCCAGGTTTCAACTTCTGCTCTCTGCAATGGTCGTTTTGCACCCCAGATTCCGACATCTGCTCTGTGTAACAGTCCTTCTGCACCTCAGTCTCCAAACTCTGCTCTCTGCAACCGTTTTTTTGAACCCCAGTCTCCGACCTCTGCTCTCGGTAACAGTTCTTTTGCACCACAATCTTCAAACTCTGCTCTCTGTAAACCTCTTCTGCACCCAGTCGCCACACTCTGATCTCTGTAACAATCCTTCTGGACCTCAGTCTCTAACCTCTGCTCTCTATAACAGTCCTTCTGCTCCTAAGTCTCTAACCTCTGCTCTCTACAACAGTCCTTCTGCTCCTAAGTCTCCAACCTCTAATCTCTGTAAATGTTTTTCTGCACCTCAGTCTCCAAACTCTGCTCTCTGTAAGATCCTTCTGCAACCCATTCTTCAAACTCTGTTTGGTGTAACAGTTCTTCTGCACCCCAGTCTCCAAACTCTGCTCTCTGTAACAGGCGTTCTGCACCCCAGTCTTCAAACTCTGCTCTCTCTAACAGTCCTTCTGCACCCACGTGTCAAACCTGTGCTCTCTGAAAGGATCCTTCTGCACCCAAGTTTCCAAACTCTGCTCTCTGTAACAGTAATTCTGCACCCCAGGATCCAATATCTGATCTCTGCTACAGTTCTTCTGAACCTCAGTCTGAAAACTCTGCTCTCTGGAACAATCCTTCTTCACCCCAGTTTCCAAACTTTGCTTTCTGTAACAGACCTTCTGTACCTCAGACTCCAAAATGCTCTCTGTAAGATCCTTCTGCAAATCAGTCTCGAAACTGTGCTATCTGTAACAGTGCTTCTGCACCCCGGTATCAAAACTCTGCTCTCTGTAACAGACCTTCGGCACCCCACTCTCCAAACTTTGCACTCTATAACAGGCGTTCTGCAACCCAGTCTCCAAAATCTTCTCTCTGCAACGATCCTTCTTCACCTCAGTCTCCATCCTCTACTTTCTGCAAAAGTCTTTCTGCACCCAAGTCTCCAACCTTTGCTCTCTGTAACAATCCTTCTGTACCACACTCTCTAACCTCTGCTCTCTGTAACGGTCCTTTTGCACCCCAGTCTCCAATGTCTGCTTTCTGTATCAGTTTTTCCGCACCTCAGTCTCCATCCTCTGCTCTCTGCAACAGTCCTTTTGCACCCCAGTCTCCAACCTCTGCACTCTGCAACATTTTTTCTGCACCTCAGTCCCTTAACTGTGCTCTTTATACCTGTCTATCTGACCCCAGTCTCCTACATTTGCTCTCTGAAACGATCCTTCTGCACCTCAGTTTCCAATCTCTGCTCTCTGTAAGGATCCTTCTGACACTCAGTCTCCAACCTCTGCTTTCTATGACAGTCCTTCTGCACCCCAGTCTCCAACATCTGCTCTCTGCAATGATCCTTCTTCTACCCAGTCTCCAATCTCTTCTCCCTGTAACAGTCCTTTTGTATCGCAGTCTCCAACCTCTTCTCTATGTAACGGTCCATCTTCTCCCCAATTGCTTTCTGTAACAGTCAATCCGCACCCCAGTCTCTAACCACTTCTCTCTGCAAGGTTCCTTCTGGACCTCAGACTCTAAACTGCTCTCTGCTACAGTCCTTCTGCACCCCTGTCTCCAGATTCTGCTCTCTGTATGATCCTTTTGCATCCCAGTCTCCAACCTCTCCTCTTTGTAACAATCCGTCTGCACCTAAGTCTCCAACATATGCTCTCTGTAACAGTTCTTCTGCACCGCAGTCTCCAACATCTGCTCTCTGCTACAGTAATTCTTCACCACATTCTCAAACCTCTTCTCTCAGCAACATTTCTTCTGCACCCCAGTCTCCAGATTCTGCTCTCTGTATGATCCTTTTGCATCCCAGTATCCAACCTCTGCTCTCTGTAACAATCCTTCTGCACCTAAGTCTCCAACGTATGCTCTCTGTAACAGTTCTTCTGCACTGCAGTCTCCAACATCTGCTCTCTGCTACAGTCATTCTTCACCCCTGTCTCAGACCTCTTCTCTCAGCAACATTTCTTCTGCACCCCTGTCTGAAACCAGTGCTCTCTGCAACTGTCCTTCTGCACCCCATTCTCCAACCTCTGCTCTCTGTAGCGATCCTTCTGCACCTCAGTCTTCAACCTCTGCTCTCTGCAATGATACTTCTTCACCACAGTCTCCAACCTCTGCTCTCTGCAACAGTCCTTCTGCACCCGTCTCGAAGATCTGCTCTCTGTAACAGTCCTTCTGCAAAACAGTGTCCAAACTCTGCTCTCTGTAAAAATTCTTCTTCACCACAGTCTCTAAACTCTGTTCTCTGTAACAGGCCTTCTGCACCCCAGTCTCCAACCTCTACTCTCTGTAACAGTTCTTCTTAACCCCAATCTCCGAACTCTGCAATATGTAAAATTCTTTCTGCACCCCAGTCTCCATCATCTGCTCTATGTAAGAATCCTTTTGAACCCCAGTCTTCAACCTCTCCTCTCTGTAATAGTCCTTCTCCACCTCAGTCTCGAAGTTCTGCAATCTGTAACGGTCCTTCTGCACCCCAGTCTCCAACCTCTGCTCTCTGAAACGATCCTTATGCACCTCAGTCTCCAAACTCCGCTCTCTGTGACAGTCTTTCTCCACCCCAGTATCAAACATCTGCTCTCTGCAATGACCCTTCTTCTTGCCAGGTTCCAAATTCTGCTCTCTACAACGGTTTTTCTGCACGCCAGTCTCCAACCTCTTCTCTCGGTAACAGTTCTTCGGCACCCCAATCTCCAAACACTTCTCTCTGTAACACTCCTTCTGCTCCCCAGTCTTCACCCACTGATCTCTGTAACAATCCTTCTTGACCTCAGTCTACAACCTCTTCTCGCTACAACAGTCCTTCTGCTCCTAAGTCTTCAAACTCTACGCTCTGTGAAAGTCCTTCTGCACCCCAGTCTCCAAACTCTACTCTCTGTAACAGGCCTTCTGCACCCCAGTATCCAACCTCTGCTCTCTGTAACAGCCCTTCTGCATCCCAGTATCCAACCTGTGCTCTCTGCAATGATCCTTCTGCACACCAGTCTCCAAACTCTGCTCTCTGATACAGTCTTTCTACACCTCAGTCTGAAACCTCTGCTCTCTGCAACAATCCTCCTGCACCACAGTTTCCAAACTTTGCTCTCTGTAACAGTCCTTCTGAACCTCAGTCTCCAAAATGCTCTCTGTAAGATCCTTCTGCAACCCTGTCTCGAAACTGTGCTATCTCTAACAGTCCTTCTGTACTGTAGTCTCAAACCTCTGCTCTCTGTAATGGTCTTTCTGCAACGCAGTCTCCAAACTTTGCTTTCTGTATCAGTCCTTCTGCACCTCAGACTCCAAACTCTGTTCTTTGCAACAATCCTGCTGTACCCCAATCTCCAACCTCTGCTCTCTGCAACAGTCCTTTTTCACCTCAGTTTCCAACATCTGCTCTCAGTAAGATCCTTTTGCAACACAGTCTCTAACCTCTGCTCTCTGCATTGGTCCTTCTGCACCCCAGTCTCCAACCTCTGCTTTCTGTATCAGTCCTTCTGCACCCCAGTCTCCAACCTCTGCTCTCTGTAATAGTCCTTCTCCACTTCAGTCTCCAAACTCTGCTCTCTGCAACAGTCCTTTGGCACCTTAATCTCCAAATGCTACTCTCTGCAAAAGTCTTTCTCTACCCCAGTTTCCAACATCTTCTCTCTACAGCAGTCCTTCTGAACTCCAGTCTCCAATCTCTGCTTTCTGTATCAGTACTTCTGCACTGAAGTCTCTAACCACTGCTCTCAGCAACAGTTTTTTTCCCACCCCAATCTCTAACGTCTTCTCTTCGCAACTGTTCTTCTGCTACCCAGTCTCCAAACCCTATTCTCTTCAAAAGTCCTTCTGCACCCCAGTCTCCAACCTTCTTAATGCAATAGTCCTTCTGCATCCCAGTCTTTAACATCTGATCTCTGCAACAGTCTTCAACCTCCTCTCTCTGTAACAGTCCTTCTGTACTTCAGTTTCCAAACTCTTCTCTCTGTAACTGTCCTTCTGCACACCCGTCTCCAACCCCTGCTTTCTGTATCAGTCCTTCTGCACTTACTTCTCCAACCTCTGCTCTCAGTACAGTCCTACTGCACCTCAGTCTCCAAATTCTGCTCTCTGCAACAGTCCTTCGGCACCCCAATCTCTAAACGCTGCTCTCTGCAATAGTCCTTCTACACCCAAGTTTCCATCCTCTGCACTCCGCAACAGTCCTTCTGCACCCCAGTCTCCAACCTCTGGTCACTGTAATGGTCTTTCTACACCTCAGTCTTCAACATCTACTCTCTGTAACAGTCCTTCTGAACCTCAGACTCCGAACTCTGCTCTCTGTATGATCCTTTTGAAAAGAAGTCTCCATCCTCTGCTCTCTGTAACAGGCCTTCTGCACCCAAGTTTCTGAACTCTGCTCTCTTTAACAGTCCTTCTGAACCACTGTCTCCAACCTCTGCTCTTTGTAACAGTCCTTCTGTACTTCAGTCTCCAAACTCTGCTCTCTGTAAAATCCTTCTGCACCCCAGTCTCCAAAATCTGCTCTCTAGAACACTCCTCGTATACCCCAGTTTCCATAATCTACTCTCTGCAACAATCGTCCTGCACCCCAGTCTCCAACGTCTGCTCTCTGCAACAATCTTTCTGCACCCCAATCTCCAAACTTTCCTCTGTGTAAGATTCTTCTGAATCCCAGTTTCCAAACTCTGCTCTTTGTAACATTCCTTCGGCACCCCAGTCTCCAAAGTTTGCTCTCTGCTATGGTCCCTCGGCACCCCAATCTTCAACCTTGTTCTCTACAACAGTTCTTATGTACCGAAGTCTTCAACCTCTGTTCTCTGTAAGGGTCCTTCTGCACTCAAGTCTCCAACCTCTGCTCTTTTTAACAGTCCTTCTGCACTTCACTCTGCAACCTCTGCTCTCTGCAACAGTCCTTCTGCACCCCAGTCTTCAACCTCTGCTCTCTGCAACAGTCATTCCTCACCCCAGTCTCTAAAATCTGCTCTCTGCAACAGTCTTTTTCCACCGAAGTCTCTAAGCTCTGCTCTCTGTAACAGTCCTACTTCACCTCAGACTCAAACCTCTGCTCTCTGCAACAGTCCTTCTGCACCTCAGGGTCCAAACTCTGCTCTCTGTGAGATCCTTATGAAACCCAGTCTCCAACCTATGCTATCTGTAATGGTCCTTCTGCACTAGAGTCTCCCACCTCTGTTCTCTACAAACACTTATTCTGCACCCCAGTCTTCAAACTCTTCTCTCTGTAACAGTCCTTCTGTAAATCACTCTCCAACCTCTGTTCTCTTTAAGGGTCCATGTGCACACCATCTCCAACCTCTGCTTTCTGTATCAGTCCTTCTGAACCCCAGTCTCCAAACTCTGCTTTCTGTATCCGTCTTTCTGCACGCCAGGCTTCAACCTCTGCTCTCTGTAACAGTCCTTCTGCACCCCAGTCTCCAAAGTCTGCTGTCTGAAACAGTCCTCTGCACCCCAGGCTAAAAACACTGCACTCTGCAACAGTCCTTCTGCACCCCAGTCTCCAACATCTGCTCTCTGTAAAAGTCCTTCTGCACATCAGTCTCCAAAATCTTCTCTTTGTAAGAGGCCTTCTGCACCCCAGTCTCCAACTTCTGCTCCATTTAACAGGCCTTCTACACCCAAGTCTTTAACCTCTGCTTTCTTTAACTCCCCTAAAGCACCCCATTCTCTAACTTCTGCTCTCAGTATCAGTCCTGCACCGCAGTCTCCAAACACTGCTCTCTGTTACAGTTTCTCTGCACCACAGTCTTCAACAACTGCTCTCTGCAAAAGTTCTTCTCCACCCCAGTCTCCAACCTCTGCTCTCAGCAACAGTCCTTCTGGACGCCAATCTCTAACCTGTACTCTCTGCAACAGTCCTTCTACACCCCAGTCTCCCATCTCTGTTCTCTGTAACAGGCCTTCTGCACCTCAGTCTAACACCTCTGCTCTCTTTAACAGTCCTTCTGCACCTCAGTCTGAAAATCATGCTCTCTGCAAAGATCTTTCTAAACCACAGACTCCAACCTCTTCTCTCTGCAACGATCCTTCTGCACCCAAGTGTCCAAACTCTGCTCTCTGCAACAGTTCTTCTGTACCATAGTCCCCAACCTCAGCTCTCTGAAAGATCCTTCTGCACCCAAGTCTCCAAACTCTACTCTCTGTTACAATTTTTCTGCACATCAGTCTCCAATCTTTGCTCTCAGCAACGGTCCTTATGCACCCCAGGCTCCAACTTCTGTTCTCTGCAACAGCCCTTCTGTACCACAGTCTTCAACATCTGCTCTCTGTAACAGTCTTTCTGTACTGCAGTCTCATACCTCTGCTTTCTGTAACAGTCCTTCTTGACCCCAGTCTCCCACCTGTGCTTTCGGTATCAGTCCTTCTGCACCCCATTCTCCAAGCTCTGCTCTCTGTAGCTTTCCTTCTGCACCTCAGTCTCCAACCTCTGCTCTCTGTATCAGTCCTTCTGCACCCCAGTCTCCAAACTCTGCTCTCTGAAACAGTCCTTCTGCACCTCAGTCTTCAACAACTGCTCTTTGCAACAGTTCTTCTGCACCCCAGTTTCCAACCTCTGCTCTCTGGAACAGTCCTTCTATACCCCAGGCTCCATAATCTGCTCTTCTGCACCCCAGTCTCTAACGTCTATTCTGCAACAGTTTTTCTGCAACCCAGTCTTCAAATTCTGCTCTCTGTAAGATCCTTCTGTACCCCAGTTTCCAACATCTGCTCTCTGTAACATTCCTTCTGCACCCCTGTCTCCAACTTCTGCTCTCTGCAATGGTCCCTCTGCACCCCAGTCTCCAACCTTGTTCTCAAAAACACTTCTTAATTACCGCAGTCTGCAACCTTTGTTCTCTGTAAGGGTCCTTCTTCACCCAAGTCTCCAACCTATGCTTTCTGTATCAGTCCTTCTACACCACAGTCTCCAAACTCTGCTCTCTGTAACAGTTCTTCTGCACCTCACTCTGCAATCTCTGCTCTCTGCAACAGTTCTTCTACACCCCAGTCTCCAACATCTGCTCTTTTTAACAGTCCTTCTGTACTGCAGTCACCAACCTGTGCTCTCTGCAATGGTCCCTCTGCACCTGAGTCTCCAACCTTGATCTCAACAACAGTTCTTCTGTACTGCAGTCTTCAACCTCTGTTCTCTTTAAGGGTCCTTCTCCAACCCAGTTTCTAACCTCTGCTCTCTGTAACAGTCCTTCTGCACCCGAGTCTCCAAACTCTGTGTTATGTATCAGTAATTCTGCACCCCATTCTCCAACCGCTGCTCTCTTTAACAGTCCTTTAGCACCCCAGATTCCAACTTCTGGTTTCTGCAACAGTCCTTCTACATCCCAGTCTCCAACCTCTGATATCTGAAACAGTCCTTCTGCACCCCAGTCTCCAAACTCTGCTCTCTGTAATAATCTTTTTGTTCCTCAGTCTCAAACATCTACTCTCTGTAACAGTCCCTCTGCACCTCACTCTCCAACAACTGCTCTCTGTAAGTACCTTCTGCAACCCAGACTCCAAACTCTGCCGTCTGTAACAGTCCTTTTGCACGCCTTCTCCCAACTGTCCTCTCCGTAACAAGCCTTCTGCACCCCAGTCTCTAAATTCTGTTCCTCATAACAATCCTTCTTCACCCCAGTCTGACAAATCTTCTCTCTGTAACAGTCCTGCTGCACCTCAGTCTACAATCTCTGCTCTCTGTAAGATTCTTCTGCAACCTTGTCTAAAAACTCTGCTCTCTGTAACAGTCCTTCTTCACCTCAGTCTCCAAACTCTGTTCTTTGCAACACTCCTTCTGCACTCCAGTCGCCACCCTCTACTCTTTGTAACAGTCCTTCTGTACTGCAGTCTTCAAACTCTTCCCTCTGTAATGGTCCTTCTGTACCACAGTCTCCAATTTCTGCTTTCTGAATCAGTCCTTCTGCACCCCAGTCTACAACCTCTGCTCAATGTAACAGTCTTTCTGCACCTCATATCCAAACTCTGCTCTCTGCAACGAACCTTCTGGACCCCAGTCTCCAACATCTGCTCTCTGCAACAGTTCTTCTGTACCTCAGTCTCCAATCTCTTCTCCATGCAACAGTCCTTCTGCACCCAAGTCTTCAACATCTGCTCTCTGAAACAGTCCTTTGACACCCCAGTCTTCAACCTCTGCTCTCTGCAACAGTCCTTCTACACCTCAGTCTCCATACTCTGCTCGCCCCAACGATCCTTCTGCACCCCAGTCTCAAAACTCTGCTCTCTGCAACAGTCCTTCTACAATCCAGTCTCCATTCTCTGCTAGCCCCAACGATACTTCTGCACCCAAGTCTCCAACATCTGTTCTCTACATCAGTTCTTCTGAACCCAAGTCTCCAACCTCTGCTCTCTGTAACAGTCCTTCTGTACCGCAGTCTGCAACCTCTGTTCTCCATTAGGGTCCTTATGCACCCCAGTACCCAACATCTACTTTCTGTATCAGTCGTTTTGCACCACAGTCTCCAAACTCTGCCCTCTGTAACAGTCCTTCTGCAAATCAGTCTGCAACGTCTGCTCTCTGCAACAGTCCTTATGCACCACAGTCTCCATTCTCTGCTCTCTGCAACAGTTCTTTTGCACCCCAGTCTCCAAAATCTGCTCTCTGCAACCTTCAATCTCCACCCCAGTGTTTAAACTCTGCTCTTTTTAATAGCCCTTCTTTACTTTATTTTCCAATTTCTGCTCTCTGTAAGGGTACTTCTGCACCCGAATCTCAAACCTCTGCTTTCTGTATCAGTCATTCTGAACCCCAGTCTCCAACCTGTGTTCTGTGTAACTGTCCTTCTGCACCTTAGTCTTCAACCTCTACTCTATGCAACAGTCCTTCTACATCCAAGTGTAAAACCTCTGCTCTCTGCAACATTCCTTCTGCACCCCAGTCTCCATCCTATACTCTCTGCAACAGTAATTTCGCACCCCAGTCTCCAACAACTGCTCTCTGCAACAGTAATTCTCCACCACAGTCTCCAACCTCTGCTCTTTGAAACAGTCCATCTGTAATGCATTCTCCAAACTCTGCTCTCGGTAAGGGCACTTCTGCACCTGAGTCTCCAAAACTCTGATTTCTGTGTTAGTCCTTCTGCACTCCAGTCTCCAAACTGTGCTCTGTGTAACTGTACTTCTGCACCTTAGTCTCCAACTTCTGCTCTCTGATACACTCTTTCTGGACCCGAATTTACAAACTCTACTCTCTGCAACAGTGCTTCTATATTGCAGTCTAAAATATCTGCTCTCTGCAACAGTCCTTATGCACGCCAATCTCCAACCTCTACTCTCAGCAACAGTCATTCTGAACCTAAGTCTCCAACCTCTGCTCTCTGCAACATTCCTTCTGCACCCCAGTATCTAAACATTGCTCTCTGTAAAAGTCTGTCTGCACTCCAGTCTCCAAACTCTGCTCTATGTAACGATCCTTCTGTGCCTCAGTCTCGAACCTTCGCTCTCTGTAACAGTCCTTCTGCACCTCAGTCTCCAAACTCTTTTCTCTGTAAGATCCTTCTGAAACCCCATCTCTAACGTCTCCTCTCTATAACAGTCCTTCTGCAACCCAGTCATTAACCTCTGCTCTCTGCAACAGTCTTTCTGAACCTCAGTCTCCTACCTCTGCTTTCTGCAACATTCCTTCTGCAAACAATTTTCCAACCTCTGCTCTCCGCAAAATTCCTTCTGCACCCAAGTCTCCAACCTGTGATCTCTGTAAAAGTCCTTATGAACCCCAGTCTCCAAACTCTGCTCTCTTTAACGATCCTTCTGCACCCCAGTCTCGAACCTCTGCTCTCTGCAACGATTCTTCTGCACCTCAGTCTCCAAACTCTGCTCTCTGCAACGATCCTTCTGCACCCCAGTCTCAAACCTCTGCTAGCTGCAACAGTCCTTGTAAACCCAAGTTTCCAACATCTGCTTCCTGCAACAGTTGTTCTGTACCTCAGTCTGAAAACTCTGCTCTCTGCAATAATCCATCTGCACCCAAGTCTCCAACTTCTGCTCTCTGTAACAGTCTTTCTGTACCTCAGTCTCCAATCACTGCTCTATACAACAGTCCTTCTGCACCCAAGTCTCAAATATCTGCTCTATGCAAAAGTCCTTTTACACCCTAGTCTCCATACTCTGCTAGCCTAAACAATCCTTCTGCACCCCAAGCTCCAACATATGCTCTGTACATCAGTCCTTCTGCAACTGAGTCTGCAACATCTGGTCTCTACAACAGTCCTTCTTCACCCCACTCTCACTCTTCTGCTCTCTGCAGCAGTCCATTTGCACCCCAGTCTCCAACATCTGCTGTCTTCAACAGTCATACTCCACCACAGTCTCCAGTCTCTTCTCTCTGTAACAGTTCTTCTGAACTGCATTCTGCAACCTCTGCTCTCTCTGAGGGCACTTGTGCACCTGAGTCTTGAACCTCTGCTTTCTATATCATTCCTTCTGCACCCCAATCTTCAACCTCTGCTCTGTGTAACTGTACTTCTGCACCTTAGTCTCCAAGTCTGCTCTCTGCTACAGTCCTTCTGGACCTCAATCTCCAACGTCTACTCTCTGCAACAGTCCTTCTACATCCCAGTCTAGAACCTCTGCTCTCTGCAACAGTCCTTCTGCACCTCAGTCTCCAACCTAAACTCTCTGTAACAGTGCTTCTGCACTTCAGTTTCCAACCTCTGCTCTCTGTAAGATTTTTCTGCAA
The DNA here is from genome assembly GCF_052094955.1 of Ictidomys tridecemlineatus. Lineage (NCBI taxonomy): Eukaryota > Metazoa > Chordata > Mammalia > Rodentia > Sciuridae > Ictidomys > Ictidomys tridecemlineatus. Next base: position 34,339 of record NW_027521429.1, read on the forward strand.
CTTAGTCTCCAAACTCTGCTCTCTGTAACAGTCCTTCATTACCCCAGTCTCCAAACTCTGCTCTCTGTAACAGACCTTCTGCACCCCAGTCTCAGAACTCTGCTCTCTGTGTCAGTCCATCTGCACCCCAGTCTCCAACCTCTGCTCTCTGCAACGAACCTTTTGCACCCCAGTCTCATACCTGTGCTCGCTATAACAGTCCTAGTGTAACCCAGTCTACAACATCTGCTCTCTGCACGAGTTCTGGTGTACCTCAGTCTGAAATCTCTGCTCCCTGCAATAATCCTTCTGCACGCAGTCTCCAACCTCTGTTCTTAGTAACAGTCCTTCTGTACCTCAGTCTCAAAACTCTGCTCTCTGTAAACCCTTCGAAAACCCAGTATTCAAACTCTGCTGTCTGTAACAGTCTTTCTGCACCCAGTCTCTAAACTCTGCTCTCTGTAACAGGCCTTCTGTATCTCAGTCTCCAAACTCTGCTCTCTGTATGAGGCCTTCAGAAACCCAGTCTCCAACTTCTACTCTCTGCAACGATATTCTGCACCCCAGTCTCCAACCTCTGCTTTCTCCAACAGTCCTTTTGCACCCCAGTCTCCAACATCTGCTCTCTGAAAGATCTTTCTGCACACCAGTCTCCAACCTCTGCTCGCTGTAACTGTCCTTCTGTACCAGATTCTCCAAACATTGCCCTCTGTAACAGTCTTTCTGCACCCCAGTCTCCAACATCTGCTTTCTCTATCAGTCCTTCTGCACCCCAGTCTCCAAACTTTGCTCAATGTAACAGTCTTCCTGCACCTCAGTCTCCAACCTCTGCTTTCTGCAACAGTCTTTCTGCACCCAAGTCTCCAACCTCTGCTCTCTGAAACAGTCCTTTGACACCCCAGTCTTCAACATCTGCTCTCTGCAAAAGTCCTTCTACACCCCAGTCTCCATTCTCTGCTGGCCCCAATGATACTTCTGCACCCCAGTCTCCAATATATGTTCTCTATATCAGTTCTTCTGCACCCCAGTGTCCAACCTCTGCTCTCTGTAACAGTCCTTCTGTACCGCAGTCTGCAACCTCTGTCCTCCGTTAGGGTCCTTATGCTCCCCAGTAGCCAACATCTGCTTTCTGTATCAGTCGTTTTGCACCACAGTCTCCAAACTCTGCAATCTGTAACAGTCCTTTAGCAACTCAGTTTCCAACATCTGCTCTCTGCAACAGTCATTCTTCACACCAGTCTCCAAACTCTTCTCTTTGTAATAGTACTTGTTTTTTTTAATTTAATTTTCCTTCTTTTTTTATTGATTGTTCAAAACATTACAGAGCTCAAGACATATCATCTTTCATACATTCGACTCAATTGGGTTTTGAACTCCCCAAATACATAATACAGACTCACTTCTGTTACATACTCACATTTTTACATAATGGCATATTATTGACTGTTGTATTCTGCTACCTTTCCTATCCCCTACTATCCCCCCTCCCCTCCCCTCCCCTCCCATCTTCCCTCTCTACCTCCTCTGCTGTTGTTCAATTCTCTCCCCTTTTCCCCCCACCCCCTTGCCCCTCATAACCTCTTATTATTTTGTGTATCACTGAAGGTCTCCTACCATTTCCATATGTTTTCCCTTCTCTCTTCCTTTCTCTCCCCCCATTCGTCTTAGTTTACTGTTAGTCTTTTCCTCATGCTCTTCCTTCCTGTTCTATTCTTAGTGACTCTCTTTATATCAAAGAAGACATTTGACATTTGTTTTTTAGGGCTTGGCTAGCTTCACTTAGCATAATCTGCTCTAATGCCATCCATTTCCCTGCAAATTCTATGATTTTGTCGTTTCTTAGTGCTGCATAATACTCCATTGTGTATAGCTGCCACAATTTTTTTATCCACTCATCTATTGAAGGGCATCTAGGTTGGTTCCACAGTCTAGCTATTGTGAATTGTGCTGCTATAATCATTGATGTGGCCGTATCCGTATAGTGTGCTCTTTTAAGGTCCTCAGGGAATAGTCCAAGAAGGGCAATAGCTGGGTCAAATGGTGGATCCATTCCCAGCTTTCCCAGGAATCTCCATACTGCTTTCCAAATTGGCCTCACCATTTTGCGGTCCCACCAGCAGTGAACAAGTGTGCCCTTTTCCCCACATCCTCGCCAACACTTATTGTTGTTTGACTTCATAATGGCTGCCAATTCTACAGGAGTGAAATGGTATCTTAGGGTGGTTTTGATTTGCATTTCTCTGATTGCTAGAGATGTTGAGCATTTTCTCATGTGCTTGTGGATTGATTGTATGTCCTCCTCTGAGAAGTGTCTGTTCAGGTCCTTGGCCCATTTGTTGATTGGATTATTTGTTATCTTATTGTTTAATTTTTTGAGTTCTTTGTACATTCTGGATATTAGGGCTCTATCTGAGGTGTGAGGGGTAAAAATTTGTTCCCAGGATGTAGGCTCTCTATTTACCTCTTTTACTGTTTCTCTTGCTGAGAAAAACTTTTTAGTTTAAGTAGGTCCCATTTGTTTATTCTTGTCATTAACTCTTGGGCTACGGGCGTTCTATTAAGGAATTTGGAGCCCGACCCCACAATATGTAGATCGTAGCCAACTTTTCTTTCTATCAGACGCAGTGTCTCTGTTTTTATATCTAGCTCCTTGATTCATTTTGAGTTAACTTTTGTGGCTGGCGAGAGAAAGGGATTCAATTTCATTTTGTTGCATATGGATTTCCAATTTTCCCAGCACCATTTGTTGAAGATGCTATCCTTCCTCCATTGCATGTTTTTAGCCCCTTTATCAAATATAAGATAGTTGTAACTTTGTGGATTAGTCTCTGTGTCCTCTATTGTGTACCATTGGTCCACCTGCCTGTTTTGGTACCAGTACCATGCTGTTTTTGTTACTATTGCTTTGTAGTACAGTTTGAGCTCTGGTATCGCTATACCTCCAGATTCACACTTCCTGCTTAGAATTGCTTTTGCTATTCTGGGTCTTTTGTTTTTCCATATGAATTTCATGATTGCTTTATCTATTTCTACAAGAAATGTCTTTGGGATTCTGATTGGCATCGCATTAAACCTGTAGAGAACTTTGGGTAATATCGCCATTTTGATGATGTTAGTTCTGCCTATCCTACTGCATTTTCAAACTTCTGCTCTCTGTAAGGGTACTTTTGCACCCGAGTCTCCAACCTCTGCTTTCTTTATCAGTCCTTCTGAACCCCAGTCTCTAACCTGTGCTCTGTGTAACTGTCGTTCTGCACCTTAGTCTGCAACCTCTACTCTCTCCAATAGTCATTCTACATCCCAGTGTAAAACCTCTTCTCTCTGCAACAGTCCTACTGCACTGCAGTCTCCATCCTCTACTCTCTGCTACAGTTCTTTTTCACCCCAGTCTTCAACATCTGCTCTCTGTAACAGTCATTCTCCACCCCAGTATCCAACTTCTGCTCTCTGTAACAGTCCATTTGTACTGCATTCTCCAAACTCTGCTCTCGGTAAGGGTACTTCTGCACCCGAGTCTCCAACCTCTGCTTTCTGTGTCAGTCTTTCTACACCCCAGTCTCCAAACTGTGCTCTGTGTAACTGTACTTCTGCACCTTAGTCTCTAACTTCTGCTCTCTGCTACACTCCTTCTGTACCCCAATTTTCAAACTCTACTCTGCAACAGTCCTTCTACATTGCAGTCAAAAACCTCTGCTCTCTGCAACAGTCCTTCTGCACACCAATCTCCAACCTCTACTCTCAGCTTCAGTCCTTCTGAACCTAAGTCTCAAAACTCTGCTCTCTGCAACATTCCTTCTGCACCCCAGTATCAAACCATTGCTCTCTGTAAAAGTCCGTCTGCACCCCAGTCTCCAACCTCTGCTCTCTGTAACAATCCTTCTGCACCTCAGTCTCGAACCTCCGCTCTCTGTAACAGTCCTTCTGAACCTCAGTCTCCAGACTCTTTTCTCTGTAAGTTCCTTCTGAAACCCAGTCTCCAACTTCTCCTCTCTTTACCAGTCCTTCTGCAACCCAGTCTTTAACCTCTGCTTTCTGCAACAGTCCTTCTGCGCCTCAGTCTCCAACCTCTGCTTTCTGCTACAGTCCTTCTTCTACAAATCTCCAACCTCTTCTCTCCGCAACATTCAGTGTGCACCCAAGTCTTTAACTGTGCTCTCTGTTAAAGTCCTTCTGAACCCCAGTCTCCAAACTCTGCTCTCTGTAACAATCCTTCTGCACCCCAGTCTTGAACCTCTGCTCTCTGCAACGATCTTTCTGCACCTCAGTCTCCAACCTCTGCTCTCTGCAACGATCCTTCTGCACCCCAGTCTAAAACCTCTGCTAGCTGCAACAGTCCTTGTGAACCCAAGTCTCCATCATCTGCTTCCTGCAACAGTTGTTCTGTACCTCAGTCTGAAAACTCTGTTCTCTGCAATAATTCATCTGCACCCCAGTCTCAAATTTCTGCTCTCTGTAACCGTACTTCTGTACCTCAGTCTCCATTCACTGTTCTATACAACAGTTCTTCTGCCCCCATGTCTCCAATATCTTCTCTCTGCAAAAGTTATTCTACACCCTAGTCTTTATACTCTGCTCGCCTAAATGATCTTTCTGCATCCCAGGCTCAAACATCTGTTTCCTACATCAGTCCTTCTGCAACTCAGTCTGCAACCTCTGGTCTCCGCAACAGTCCTTCTAAACCCCACTCTCTATCTTCTGCTCTCTGCAGCAGTCCTTTTGCACCCCAGTCTCCAACATGTGCTCTATTCAACAGTCATTCTCCACTCCAGTCTTCAATCTCTGCTCTCTGTATCAGTTTTTCTGTACTGCATTCTCCAACCTCTGCTCTCTCTAAGGGCACTTCTGCACCTGAGTCTCGAACCTCTGCTTTCTGTGTCAGTCCTTCTGCACCCCAATCTCCAACCTCTGCTCTGTGTAACTGTACTTCTGCACCTTAGTCTCTAGTCTGCTCTCTGCTACAGTCCTATTGGACCCCAATCTCCAACATCTACTCTCTGCAACAGTCCTTCTACATCCCAGTCTAAACCTCTGCTCTCTGCAACAGTCCTTCTGCACCTCAGTCTCTAACCTCTGCTCATTCAACTGTCCTTAAGCACCTCAATCTCTCACCTCCACCCTCTGTAACAGTTCTTCTGCACTTCAGTCTCCAACGTCTGCTCTCTGTAAGATCCTTCTGCAACCCAGTCTCCAAACTCTGCTTTCTGTAACAGTCCTTCATTACCCCAGTCTCCAAACTCTGCTGTCTGTAACAGACCTTCTGCACCCCAGTCTCCAAACTCTGCTCTCTGTGTCAGTACATCTGCACCCCAGTCTTCAACCTCTGCTCTCTGCAACGATCCTTCTGCACCACAGTCTCATACCTGTGCTCGCTGTAACAGTCCTTGTGTAACCCAGTCTACAACATCTGCTCTCTGCAACAGTTTTTGTGTACCTCAGTCTGAAATCTATTCTCTCTGCAATAATTTTTCTGCACCCAGTCTCCAACCTCTGCTCTTAGTAACAGTCCTTCTGTTCCTCAGTCTCCAAACTTTGCTCTCTGTAAGACCCTTCTGAAACCCAGTATTCAAACTCTGCTGTCTGTAACAGTCCTTCTGCACCCAATCTGTAAACTCTGCTATCTGTAACAGGCCTTCTGTATTCTAGTCTCCAAAGTCTGCTCTCTGTAACAGGCCTTCTGTATCCCATTCTCCAAGCTCTGCTCTCTGTTCGAGGCCTTCAGAACCCCATTCTCCAACTTCTACTCTCTGCAAGGATATTCTGCACCCCAGTCTCCAACCTCTGCTCTCTCCAACAGTCCTTTTGCACCCCAGTCTCCAACATCTGCTCTCTGTAAGATCATTCTGCACACCAGTCTTCAACATCTGCACGTTGTAACTGTCCTCCTGTACCGGACTTTCCAACCATTGACCCCTGTAACGGTCCTTCTGCACCCCAGTCTCCAACCTCTGCTCAATATAACAGTCTTTCTGCACCTCAGTCTGCAACCCCTGCTTTCTGCAACAGTCCTTCTGCACTCAAGTCTCCAAATACTGCTCTCTACAATGATCCTTCTTCACCTCATTCTCCAACCTGTGCTTTCTGCAATGATCCTTCTGCACCTCATTCTCCAACCTCTGCTCTCTGCATAGATCCTTCTGCACACCAGTCTCCAAACTCTGCTCTCTGCAACAGTCCTTGTGAACCCCAGTCTCCAACATCTTATCTCTGCAAAAGTTCTTATCTACCTCAGTCTGAAAACTCTGCTCTCTGCAATAATGCATCTGTAGCCCAGTCTCCAACCTCTGCTCTCTGTAACAGTCCTTCTGTACCTCAGTCTCCAATTTCTGGTCTATTAAACAGTCCATCTGCACCAAAGTCTCCAACATCTGCTCTCTGAAACAGTCCTTCTACACACAGACTTTAACCTCTGCTCTCTTCAACAGTCCATCTACACCCCAGTCTCTGTACTCTGCTCACCCCAACGATCCTTCTGCACCCCAGTCTTCAACGTCTGCTCTCTGCAAATGTCATTCTGTACCTCAGTCTTTAACCTCATCTCTCTGTAAGACCCTTCTGAAACCCAGTCTGCAAACTCTGCTCTCTGTAACAGTCCTTCTGTACTCCAGTCTCCAACCTCGTCTCTCTGTAACAGGCCTTGTGCACACCATTCTCCAAACTCTGCTCTCTGTAAGAGGACTTCTGCACCCCAGTCTCAAATCTCTACTCTCTGCAAGGATCTTTCTGGACCCCAGTCTCCAACATCTGCTCTCTACAACAGTCCTTCTTCCCCCAGTCTCCAACCTCTGCTTTTTGCAAGATCCTTCTGCACACCAGTCTCAAAATGTTGCTCACTGTAACAGTACTTCTGCACCCCAGTCTCAAACCTCTGCTTTCTGTATAAGTCCTTCTAAACCGCGGTTTCCAAACTCTACTCTCTTTAATAGTCCTTCTTCACCTCTGTCTTCAAGCTCTGAACTCTGCAACCTTACTTCTGCACCCTATTTACTAACATTTGCTCTATGTAACAGTCCTTCTTCACCCCATTCTCTAACCTCTGCTCTCTGCAACAGTCTTTCTGTACCACAGTCTCAAACCTCTGCTCTCTGTAACGGTCCTTCTGCACCCCAGTCTCAACATCTGCTTTCTTCATCAGTAATTCTGCACCCCAGTCTCCAAACTTTGCTCTCTGCAACAGTTCTTCTGAACCCCAGTCTCAAACATCTGCACTCTGAAACCGTTCTTCTATAAAACATTCTCCAACCTCTGCTCTCTGTAAGAGTCCCCCTTTATTGCAGTCTCCGAACTCTGCTTTCAGCAAAGGTCCTTCTGCACCCCAGTCTCCAACCTCTGCTTTCTGTCTCAGTCCTTCTGAACACCAGTCTCAAACCTCTGCTCTCTGTAACAGTCCTTCTGAAACTCAATCTCCAAATTCGGCTCTTCGCAACAGTCCTTCTGCACCCAAGTCTCAAACAACTGCTCTCTGCAACAGTCCTTCTTCATCCCATTCTCCAAACTCTGCTATCTGCAACAGTTTCTGCACTCCAGTCTCCAACCTCGACTCTCTGTAACAATCCTTCTGCACCTCTGTCTCCACCTTTGCTCTCTGCAATGGTCCTTCTGCACCTCAGTCTCCAACCTCTGCTCTTTGTAAGGGTACTTATACACCTGAGTCGCAAACCTATGCTTTATGTATCAGTCCTTCTGCACTCCAATCTCCAACCTGTGCTCTGTGTAACTGTCCCATTGCACCTTAGTCTCCAAACCCTGCTCTCTGCTACAGTCTTTCTAGACCCCAGTCTCAAATCTCTGCTCTCTGTAACAATCCTTCTGCACCAAAGTCTCCAATCTCTGCTCTCTGCCACAGTACTTCTACACCCCAGTATTCAACCTCTGCTCTGTGTAACAGTCCTTCTGCACCCCAGTCTCCAACCTCTGCTCTCTGTAACAGTCTTTCTCCACCATATTCTCCAACCTCTGCTCTCTGTAACAGTCTTTGTATACCGCAGTCTACAACCTCTGCTTTCTGTAACGGTCCCGCTGAACCCCAATTTGAACCTCTGTTTTCTGTAACAGTCCTTCTGCACCTCAGTCACCAAACTCTGCTCTCTGTAACCATCCTTCTGCACCTCAGTCTCCAACCTCTATTCTCTGTAACAGTACTTCTGAATCTCAGTCTTAAACCTCTGCTCTCTGCACGATTCTTCTGCACCCCAGTCTCCAACCACTGCTCTCTGTAACTGTCGTCCTGCACTTCAGTCACCAACCTCTGCTCTCTGTAAGATCCTTATGCAACCCAGCCTCAAAACTCTGCTCTCTATAACAGTCCTTCTTCAACCCAGGCACAAAAGTCTGCTCTCTATAACAGTCCTTCTGCAACTCAGTCTCCAAACTCTGCTCTCTGTAGCAGGCATTCTGCACCCCACTCTCCAAACTCTGCTCAATGAAACAGTCTTTATGCACGCCAGTCTCCAAACTCTGCTTTCTTTAACGGTCCTTCTGCACACCAGGCTCCCACCTCAGCTTTCTGTATCATAATTCTTCATCCCAATCTCCAACGTCTTCTCTGTGTAACAGTAATTCTTCATCTCAGTCTCCAAACTCTGCTCTCTGCAATCGTCCTTCTGCACCCCAGTCTCCAACCTCTGCTTCCTGCAACATTTCTTCTGCACCACAGTCTTTAACCTGTTCTCTCTGTAACGGTCCTTCTGCACCCCAGTCTCCAACCTCTGCTCTCTGTTACGATCCTTCTGCAGCCCATTCTCCACCTCTGCTCTCTCAACGATTCTTCTGCAACTTCATCTCCAACTTCTGCTGTCTTCAATGATCATTCTGCACCTCACTCTTCAAACTCTGCTCTCTGTAACAGTTATTTGCACCTCAGTCTTCAACCTCTGCTCTCTGCAACCGTCCTTCTGCAACCCAGTCTCCAACCTCTGCTTTCTGCAACGATACTTCTGCACCCCAGTCTCCAACGTCTCCTCTTCTTAACACTCCTTCTGCACCCCAGTATCCAACCTCTGTTCTCTGTAAGGTTTTTCTGCACCCCAGTTTCCAAACTCTGCTCTCTGTAACATTCCTTCTCCAACCAAGTCACCAACCTCTGCTTTCTTCAACGGTCCTGCTGCAACCCCGTCTCCAACCTCTGTTCTCTGAAACAGTCCTTCTGATCCCCAATTTCCAATCTCTGCTCTTTGTAACAGTCCTTCTTTAGCGCACTCTCTAACTTCTTCACTCTGTAATGGTCCTTCTGCACCCTAGTCTCCAACCTCTGCTTTCTGTATCAGTCTTTCTGCACCACAGTCTCCGAACTCTGCTCTCTGTTACAGTCCTTCTGCACCTCAGTCTCCAAACTCTGCTTTCTGTAAGATGCTTCTGCAACCAAGTCTCCAAACTCTGCACTCCATAACAGTCCTTCCGCACACTAGTCTCCAACCTCTGCTCTCTGTGACAGTCCTTCTTCACCCCAGTCTTCAACCTCTGCTCTCTGCAACAGTCATTTTAAACCCCAGTCTCCAACATCTGCTCTCTGCAACAGTCCTTATGCACCTCAGTCTGAAAACTCTGCTCTCTGCAATGATCGTTGTGCACCCCAGTCTCCAAACTGCTTTCTGTAACAGTCCTTCTGCACCTCAGTCTTCAACTTCTGCTCTCTGTAACTGTTTTTCTGCTCCCCAGTCATTAACATCTACTCTCTGAAACAGTCCTTCTACACCCCTGTCCAAATGCAGAAGAATGAGACCTGAACTATCTATTGCTCACCCTGCAAAAAATCAACTCAAAATGCAATAAAGACTCAGGCACTAGGCCAGAAAATTGCAGTTTCTAGGAAAAAACAAAGTCAATACTCCAAACTACATGCAGAGGTAATGACTTTCTCAATAGGATGCCAAAGCTCAGGAGATAACACCAAAAGTTAGTTAATAGGATGGCATCAAATTAAGAAGGTTCTTCACAGCAAAGGAGACAATTAGAATATGAAGAGAGAACCTACGGAAAGGGAGAAAATCTTTATGAGGTGCTCTTCAAAAAGAGGATGAATATTCAGAATATTAATAAAGAACTCAAAAAACTTAACATCAAACCAACAATTATTAAATATCCAAATTATCAAATAACCCAATTACCAAATGGGAAACTAAAAGAACTAAACAGACACGTCTTAGAATAAAATATGTGAGTGGCCAACAAATATATGAAAATACTTGCAAGTCAAGACTACCCTGAGATTTCATCTCACTTCAGTGACAAAGGCAATCACCAAGAATACAAACAGAAATGAGTGTGACAAGTAGAGAATTGGAGAGAAAGGAGAACTCTCACCCTGTTGGTGGGTATGTAAATCAGCACAACCACACGGAAATCGAGATGGAGGCTACTCAGGAGTAGCCATGGACCACTCTGTGACCCAGCTCTACCTCTGCTTGGTATTTATCACAGCGGATCGAAGTCATCATACTATAGTGACACATACATGCACATGAACCAGCCGAGGTGACATCAGTGGACGAATGAATAAAGAACATCTGGTATATGCACACTGAAATTTCATTCAGCCATAAAGAAGAACGAAATTATGTCATGCTGGAAGATGGATAGATCTTCAGAACATTAAGGGAAATTAGCAACTCAGAAAGTTAAGGGCCGTATGTTTTTTCTCTGTTAAAGCTAGAGGGGGAAAAGGAAGAAAAGTTGGGAAGGGAGTCTCATCATGAAAGTTGAAGGAAGATCAGTAGAGTCAAGGCACCAGGGGTGGAGGTGAGGAAAAGGGAAATATTGGAATGATATTGGCCAAAGTTCATGGTTATTTTGTGTGAATGTTCAAATATGTGTCAGCAATTCCACCATTATGAACCACTATAATGCACCAATGAAGTGTGAAAAGAAGAGTTTCACATTACATGGGACAGGCACTATTCTAAGAGGGTGCCCATTTTTTCTCATCTATAAATACCACAATCATTAACCAATGTCAAAAATCTCTACAGATTCGAATGTTCTGATCACTGCTCCACCACATGGCCTCTTCTACTTCAGGGTCCCCTTATTCTCACTGAAATCAGGGAGCCCGTTTCAACGATGCCATCTGTAAATGTCTTCCCAGGCTGCAGGAGGACAGCCGCTGTGGGTTTCACAAGGATCTGGTGCTGCCTTCTGAACGCATGTCCACGAGGCCTTGGCGAAGGCTGGTGCTCCAGGCCCTTTTCCAGATCCACCTGTGAGGCCAAGGAAGGGGTCACATAACACGCCATCAAACACCTAATTTATTTCTGATCACTATCCTCTTCATTATTCCAGGATCATATTGGTAATTGAACTTAAGCAAACACTGAGTCCAGATTTCAGTCCATCAACCAAAGAGAGTCTAATAGCCACTCACCGTGGCTCAGGAAAATCTTTGGCCCTAACATTTCTGGTGATTACGTCTCTGTGACAGCATTCAAGATGATCCAGCAATATGTCCTGACTTCTCTGGTCTAGAAGACTCAAACAAATTCTCGTATATATTCTTAAGGCTCCTATTAAAAAAATACAGGAAAATATTTACCATTTATTTTGGTGTGACCCTTATACTCTCCTGGGCTATATTTTATACTTTTACCTGAGGCTTTCTAAAATCAGACCGCAATTAAGAGTCTGATGACAATGTGGGATGATGGATGAGAATCTTAAAGACAATTGGGTTGGGGATGTGGCTCAAGCAGTAGTGCGCTTGTCTGGCACACGTACGGTCCGGGTTCGATCCTCAGCACCACATACCAACAAAGATGTTGTGTCCGCCGAGAACTAGAAAATGAATATTAAAAATTCTCTCTCTCTCTCTCTCTCTCTCTCTCTCTCTCTCTCTCTCTCTCTCCCCCTCTCCTCTCCTCTCCTCTCCTCTCTCTTAAAAAAAAAAAAGACAACTGCCCAGGTAGAGTCACCACAGGGTCTTCAATTTAGGGAAAGCTAGTCTCCTCGGGGTAGTAGGGCCTGCTTCTGACAGCAAAGAGGGTTAATGGAGATTTTAGGGTTCAGGGCTCTGAGATTTGTCTAATTCCACTGGTATTTTGCCATTCTAATTAACAGGGTAACAATCATTCCCCCATTAATGTCCTAATTGACATAAGAGAGACCTGGAGAAATTGTGGATTTATAATTTTCTTTGTACTTCTGCAATTTGGAGAATTGGATGTTTTATTCTGATATTAACCTTTATCAGTTTTCAGAGAGAAAATATTTCTGATAATGTGAACGTGACTTTAAGGAGGAATATAATGCTTGTACCTTTCATTTTCTTTCTGTAAGTCTCCCACTCCAGTCAGTAACAGCAGTCTGTAGTCATGTTGTAATGTTCATTCCCACTCTGAAGGTCGATGGTGTTATTCCAAAGCTCAGTTTTGCATAGACATTTGATTTCAGGCCATGATAACTTAAAGTCTCTGTTAGGTCATTGAACACCAGGAATTATCAGGTCTCCTTTCCCATGGGCTGTGACATCATCAACATATTCAATTCCCTCTGGTCAGACATCCAACCTACCTTCTCAGATCTGTTATCTAGAACCATCTCTGATGTAAACCACTATTGTGGTGAGTGCCACCGTGGTCAGGTAGAGATGAAGAACGACTCTTGAAGTCTTTGGGTAGAGGAAGTTGACACAGAAAAAAAGTTATGAAATGTTTGGGAGATCTTGAAGAAAAAAAAATAGGGCAGGTGACAACACCCCATATATGGAAACACTAGCTTCCCTGGAAATAGACGCTCATTCCACGCTACTGTGACCCACATTCAGGAACAGCTGTCTAAGAGCCTGCACACACAGCTCCTGGCACCAAGGAGATTAGTTCCTGCCTCTACAGGGCTGGTTTGCTGCTGCTGCTATGGGATCCAAAACAACCCACTTTCTTCCTTTCCTTTCTTCCTCTCTGCCTAGTGTTTGGCTGATCTTGACAGAACCTTTTAAAATGGAAGCCTGCAGTTGGGGGAGTGTAGAAAACGAGGTTCTCGTGCTTTCTGTCCCTCTGGTGTAGGGAGAACACAGAAGAACAGAGATGGTGCTGAACACCCACACAAGGTGTCCGACACACTTGAACCTGAAAGTGGGAAAAGGGTGTTTGTGAAAAGAGAAGAGAGAAAGGAGTCTCAGAGATTTTAAAAGCAGGAGTTGGAGTTAAAGCTCCAGATACAGACTCTCTAACCAGGTGCCTACAGGTCCCTGGGAGACTTCTTTTTTCAGATGACTATATACTCCAGTTTGAAGATTGGTCTAGACTTTGATTGTGCAGAGGGATGCACATCCTCCAGCATGCTTTCTCAGGGCACTCTGGACCTCATTGCTTCTCAGGGTGTGAATGACAGGGCTCAACAGGGGGCTCACCACACAGAAGAGCACAGAGACCAGGGTGTCCATGCCCAGCCTTCTCTGGGCCTGTCATAGTAGAAGTTGGCTGTTCCATAGAAAACCACCAAGACAGTGAGAGGGGACGCACAGGTGGAGAAGGCCTACCTCCTGCCCGGGGCAGAGGGAATCCCCAAGATGGCCGCCATGATGAGTGCATAAGAGCCTGCAGTAAACAGGCAGGGGCTCAGGCCCATGGTGGCACTGACAACGTGGAGCCCAGACTCGTTGACAGAGGTGTCTTAGCAGAAGAGATTCAGGAGCAATGGGGTGTCACAGAAAAAGTGGCTGAACTGGTGGGGCGCACACAGAGTGAGTGTGATGGCCATCACGATGTTTGTGACCAAATTCACCAGCCCACACAGCCAGGACCCAGTCACCAGGCCAACACAGACCTTCACACTCATGATGAATGGGTACTGAGGAGGACGGCAGGTGGCCACACAGCAGTCATACTGGCCACACAGCGAGTAAGAAGCCTTCTGTGCCAGCACTTGTCACCAAGAAGAAGATCTGGGAAAGGCAGCCCTCATAAGAAATGGCCTTCTTTTCCCAGAAGAAGTTCACCAGCAGTACTGGAAGGGTGGTGGATGTGTAGCAGACGTCCAAGAAGCTCAAATTGCTGAGGAAAAAGTACATTGGAGTGAGGAGAGCAGGAATGACCCTCGTAGCCACTATTAAGAGCATGTTCCCCAGGATAGTGGTCAGGTAAATTACCAGAAAGAGCAGAAAGAACCAGCCCTGTAGGTTGGAGTGGTTGGAAAATCCCAAGAAGATTAATTCAGTGACAAATGATTGATTGCTCATTTCCAATGGTATCATAGCTACAAAACAGAGAAAAAGAGACCATGACGAGAATGGACTGAGAGCATCCCAAACAGGCTTGTTAATCTGCAGCAACATGGCAAATAATATTGTATACAGAGATGCCTGGACTCTGGAAAGAAACGTATAGGAGTTACTTTAGAGAGAGCATAACTTCTCACAGACTTTTGCATTGGTGCTCTTTTGTAAGAATAAATGGAGACTTGGTCACAATGCACAACCAGCTATCAACCCATGTGGCTCATTGAATCTGCAGTATCTCCCTCCTAAAACTGTGCTTCACTGTGATGAATTTTTTTTTGTATGTCTGTTATTTCAAGTAATAAGTTTTCATTGTGGAAAAATGAAAAAAATGTAGAAAGTTATTCAGAAGAATAGAAAAGGTCACAAAATCAAAGCTCTGTTTGCATTCATCCCATTCTACCTCTATCTATCTTTAAAATATCCAAAGCAAAATTTCCCAATATTGTTGTACTCTATTTAGTTGTTTGTTTTGTAATCTTAATTTCCTAACATGAAATTAAGTTAATATCTCCCTTTTTATTGAACATAGAAACCTTCCATTCCATTTACTATCATAAATATTGGAATAGAAGCTTTCATACATATGTATCTGTGATCATCTCTGATTATTTCTTAAAAGTAAAATTATAAGTCACCTGCTCTTAAATACATTGATCTATTTTTTTCAGTAGAAACTTTTATTTTTTTATGTTTTATAAGATACAAAATTTTTTGACAAATGATATATACTTAGGTATTTTTCTTCTTTTGTATTATAAGATTTACCTCACCAAACATTAAATTTCCTGAAAAAAAAAGATTGATACAATTATTGATTTTCTATCATGTTACCCATGCTAATCCGTGATACATGGTTTTCAACTAAAATTTCTGTTTCTTTTTCAATCTTAAATGAAAAATATTATAGTAAAACAGTAGGCTCTTGGTCCAGATAGATGTGGATTGAAATCTGTGGTTTACTAGATGTTGTTTGTAAAAAAGTCAGCTCATCTCTATTCCTCAGTTTGTTCCTTGCTTAGGATATTAATGATGTCTATTTCACAACTGCTGAAAAAAGTTTTGAGATAATATAAGCTACGTGTCTGGCACATTACATTTACTCAATGCCTTTTATCACGTTAGAAAATGTCTATCCATTTTTTACTAGTAGTTTTTTTTTTTGTGCTGGGTTTGGAATTCAGAGCCTTATGCATACTAAGCATGCACTCTACCACTGGACTTTGCCCCTAGTTTCATTTAGTTATACTTTTTATCATAAATAGATACTGAATTTTCTTATTTTCTCTTCATCTTTTGAAATGATATATATTTTTTTCTTATTTAGTCTGTTACTATGGAAATTTGGTTGATTGAATTTTTGAATATTGAACCAGCCTTGCATTAATGTTAATGTAATGTTATCCTTATTCTATATGGCTGAGTTCAGTTTGTTAATATTGTTCCCTGCTTGCTTTTGTGTATACTATTTTTGCTGTTCTCCAGAGATAATCTATTTCTTGAAGAATTCTCAGCTGTATTCTACTGTTATTTTCAGTTAATGCATGTTAGTGGACTAGTGGGAAACAGAGAAGGGATTTCTGATGTTTCCAGAAAGCTCTGCCTTAGGTACTGTAAACTGAGTCACAGGGATATGGCCTTCACAGTGACCCACTTTCTAACAATATGGCTGAACCTAGTTCTTATTCCTCCCGACATTAGACATTTCGGCCTGTTCCTTTCCATAGCTGCAAAGGTTTTCCTTTGAGTGTCCTAATGTAACAGTTTCTGTTACTCTTGCCCCTGAATATTACAGCTTTTGTTCTATGCAAAAAATCAGAAAATGTGTCAGGGAGAAGTTTTGGCTGCTGTTGCTGCTCTTTGTCCCTCCACCTATCAAAGAAATAATACCGTTAAAGACACTTTCTCAAAATACTTCCCTATCTTCCTGGGAGCATTTGGTGGAATCCATGGAGAATAAGAAAAAATACAAACATCTTATGTCTATAGCCCTCAGGGTCTTTATGCTCTTAAACCAGTCTATATTTAGTCTTTAGCAATCCATTAACTTTTTTTTATTTGAGTTTTTTAATATAAATAAACTCTTATGTATCTAGTGGGTACTCCCATAGTTGAAGTCTATACACTTACTTTTCAAAAATATTTACTAATTTCTAATTTAGTTAAATATGTAGTTATTCTATTCAAAACAATCTCATTTCTAGCATATTTCCAAAGAAATGAATGCACAGTTCACAAAAATTCTTTTGTAAAAAAGCATAATAACTCAAACAAATATTATGCCTTCAGCAGAAGGACAGAAGACAAATCACGGTTTATCATGCAGTGGAATAATTCAGATACTTTATAAAAACAAATACTGGAACATTAATAACATCGACAAATTTAAAAAAAATTTCTGGGTGAAAGAAGCCAGATACAAAATATATACTGTATGTTTACTTTAAATAAAGTTCAAAAATTAGCAAAACAGCTATTATGGTCAAGTAATAATGGTGGTCATTTTTTGTTTGGAGCTCAGGGGTGATATCATTTGAAGCATGAAGGAATTTTTTAAAGTGATGGAAATGTTTTATATTCTGATTTTTGGTAGTTCATATATATGTAAAATATTATAAACCTGTACACTTTAGATCTGTGCATTCTTTGAGTACAAATTATAGTTCAATTTTTAAAAATAGCCTTATTTTATAAATAAGTAATTAATGGGGAAGAGTGGTACCTGCCTGTAATCCCAGGTACTTGGGAGCCTAAGGCAGTAGGATCATAAATTTGAAACTCTGCAAGGCCCCCCGCCCCAAATAATTTAAAGGGCTGGGGATATAGCTTCATGGTAGAGTGCCACTAGGTTCAATCCCCAGTACTGCAGTAAGTAAGTAAGTAAGTAAGTAAGTAAATTGATAAATAAAAGTGAAAGCATTTTTTCAAGATGATTTTTAACTCAGGTTTGGTTGGAACCACATCTAAATATTTTTTTAAGTCTCTAAGAGGTTAAGTATTTTCTCCCATTTTTTGCATTTCTCTACTTCTTTTTTTACCACAGTGATAGTCCAGGACATATCACATTTTACAAGTGACATCAGTTGTTTCCTGATCACGATCTGTTTGAAGCAGTGAATGTGATTGGTGGGTGCATTCGGTCTGTATCACAGATACAAAGCCTTGCTCACCATGATGGAGGGACGTGTGTGTGTGTGTGTGTGTGTGTGTGTGTGTGTGTGTGTTATTGGTTGTGGGATTTGTCTTTACTGAGAACACTGTCTTATAGTTAGTGGGATGGCAAGTTGGCATCGCAGGCAAAATTGATGGCAGAAATCTCAAAGAATATAGCAGGAATCTGCCATCTAAGGCTCAGCAAGCTCAGAACACTTGGTTATCCTAATTGCTATAAATGGAAAGACGCTCACCATTGAGATTCTCTGAGAGCTGCATCACACTGGGGCGGGAGGAGGGAGCCCAATTCCATAGAGATTTACCCTGTTTCTATAAAGACTCCAGCTAGGCTTCAAGGGGCTGGTGGGATAGTCCCAGTTTATGCTGCCAAGCCCTGGGCCATTCTGAGGAGCCTGCTACTTCAGGAGAGGTGGCAGGGTAGCAGCCTATGGGGCCGGGACTAAGCTCTGTGAAGTTGTGTCAGGCCTCATTTTTAAGCAAGGTACTTTGCAATAGAAACCTCGGAAATCGTCCCACCCCCCACCATGCCATGGGCCACCAGAGAGCCCAGGTGTGTCTCTGGAAGCCAGGCTTGGGTATGAGCATGGACATCAATGATTGCAGAGTATCAACAATAGGGGACCATAAATCTCTTTCAGGTGAGTGCAGACTGAAAACAGGGACATCTGGAGGGAGATAGACTGGGTATTAGAAAATCTTGAGATCTCTAGGTCTAGAACACGCAGATAGACCCACTCATGGAATTGTGCGTGTGAGTCCAAGGAGCAGGGGTCGATAACTGTGAAACCTGGTTCCCCAGGTTTTATACACACTTGTTTAGTTCAAAAGTGTGATCTGAGTGCTAAAACAAGATCAAAATGAAGTGGTCTGTATCTGAAGACGTGCTGTGTTGAAGGTGGGAGAAAATCTCTGAAGCCCTCATGGAGAAGGATATGGAGAACTTTAAAGTCCTAGTTGAAGAGGACATGGTAAAGACAACAAATCAGTTTGGGCAGGCTGGCTAGCTGTTGGGATCACTCAGGAAAACAGGAATATGTGAGGAAAAGAAGATGTAGAGGAGGCTTTGGTGGATTTGATTTGAGTAATGTTGAATGTGAGTTATCTGTGGGATAATCACGTGGAAATGCCCTTCACAGACAGCCTATAACTGCAGGTGTGGATTTGGGAGTCATTGTCTTGAAGGCAACTGTTACAGCAAAGGGTGAATATAAAATCCCCCAGGAGAATAGAGAAAGTAGAGAAGGAAATAGAGAAAGAAGGGATTCTTGTGAAACTTGGTGTTCACGAAAATTGTAGTAAAAGTTTATCCAGAAATGACTGAAAACACCACACTATCTAGTTCAGTTATAGGCATCGCTTTCTCTAAATAATTTCCCAAAACAAGAGGTTACCTTATTAGTATTGATTTACAATAAATCAACTTTGAAATGGAGCTGGAAGCTACATGTACTTGACATTACTTACGTTCTCTGTTTTCTCTATCAACTACCTGGATGAATGTCAAGTCATTTAGAAATCAGTGACATGTACTTTTTTTTAACTCCCCGTATCAAAAAGATCAATATGACAATCTCTTTTATAGGTAGATATCTAGATGTTTTCAGAAAAAGAAATAAAATTCCACATAGAAGGCAGTTCCAGCAGATTTTACTATGGGAAATTGGTACATGGTCTGTGGATGTGTAAAAGGGAAAACTAAACGTAAATGTTCAGGGATTTAAAAATACAATCTATGAAGTTGTGCATACTGCTATTGTAAAGGTCTTAAATATAAAGGTCAGTTCAAGAGGGACAATTTCATGGGGCATTTAAAAAATCTCCCAATGTATGTTTATATAATTTATCTACATATAAGTTTTTCCTTGGTTTTATTGACTAATTTCTTGTAGGTCACGGGTATGGGGTAGGGTGAAGGATGATACCCAAACAATTTTCCTTATCCTCTATGCTCTTTATTAATGTAGTGCATTCGATTGAATCATCATCATGGTCACCATTAGAATCCATTATTAACAATCATAACTCATGAATGACACTTTGTGACACAATATGTACTTGCTCCTTAGAATTTATATAATGCAGCATAGGAATTAGATAAACTTAATAGTAAACCCTCTGCTCTGCAATAATAATAACCATAATCATCATAATCATGTAAGGAATATTTCATAGAAAAATAATTTGAGTGTGAGTCTTCTTAGATTGCTTCAACACACATAAATGCCTGACTTTAAAAACCTTGTTTAATGTAGTTTAAAAGTGGAATGTTTTCTGTAAAAATTAGATTGAATTTCGGATAATCCATTCTATCAAAACTCAGTGAATTTCTTTAAAAAGGTGAATTTTTACATACCTGAATCCAATCAGGATTTTTCAAATTGTGTAACGAATAGAGACACACATTAGATAGAAATACCTAACACTTATTAAATGCCTATAAGACTTTTACATGCATTAACTAATTTGGTTTACACAACAACCTATAAGATAACCTATTATACCCTTTTTACAGAAAAAAGAATTGAAATTAATGCATAATATATTAATGCAAGTAGAAAAACATCAATGCATCCCGTTAATATGCATAATGTACATTAATTTGTACATTTAATATGTATTAATAGTTATGATTTAAGAAACAAAAAAGAAATTGACTCAGAAAATTTATCATGTAATAACTATTATTTGTAGTTATACTTTGTTACCTTATGATAATACCATATATTAGTAAACGGTCTTATTATTTTCAATTCTTATTATTTTCTGGGCATTTTTGTCTTTGGTTCTAATAATTCATTGCACATGATTAATAGGCCAACACAGCTTTCATTAAAATTCCAAATCTCAGGGCCTTAAGAAGCTTAAAGTATTTAAATTTCAATAGAAACTCGGTGCTTCAGTTAAGCAAAACTAATTTTAAAATCTAAATATAAACAAAATAAAATAAATAAGTCTAGAGTCTTAAAAGAAGACTTTTTTTTTTGTTTTGGTAACAAATGAAATGTTTTCCTGACTAAACTTAGGGATTCATTTCCTCAAACGCAAAAAAAAAAATTAAAAAAAAAAATGGGCATGACCAAAACGAGGAAGAATGGTGTGATCATGAAAACCCTTATGCACATCAGGGAAAAACATGATTCCTATTTGATCTTAATAGCACAAGCAATGATTAAAATTTTTAAAACCAATTTTCATGTTGCCTTGAAAATTGCTTAAAACACACACACACACACACACACACACACACACACACACACACAGTACAAGGTCAATTTATTCAGAAAAATATCTGAATGATTTCAGGTGCTTGTGGCAATGTGAATTTATTACTGTGAAATCTATGAGCTATCTGGCCTGGCCCAGAGTTGTCCTCATATCCTTCCATGTGGTGTGGGTGCTTGGAGCCGAGGGAAAGATCAGAGGTCATTGTGCAGAACATTTGGCCTCAGTCAGTGAGTTCCAAGTGTTCCCAGTGATGCTGGTCCAAGGACACACTTTGGGGAGGCTGGGCTCTTTCACCTAATATGCAGAGATGCCCTTACCCCTAACTGGTAGGTTTAAAATCTTAACAAATTCACCAGGAAAAAGCCTTCCTCCTGTCTTTAAGATTCAGCACTCAATTCAGCATTTAACATCTCTTTCAGTTCTCTATTTTTGGGGCCGGGGTGTAGGGGGGCAGTTACCAGAGATTGAACTAAGGGGCTTGACCACTGAGCCACATCCCCAGCCCTATTTTATATTTTATTTAGAGAGAGGGTCTCACTGAGTTTCTTAATGCCTTGTTTTTGCTGAGGCTGTCTTTGAACTCACTATCCTCCTGCCTCAGCCTCCTGAGCTGCTGGGTTACAGGCATGCACCACTGTGCAGCTCTTTCAGTTCTTTTTATTTCACCTGTGCTTCTTCTAGCATAAAGGGGAAAGGTAAGACATATTATTACATCTTACGATATGTCAGAGCCTTCTAGTTATAAAATTTTTCAAAATAAAAAATTCTCTTTTCCATTTAGAATTTTAAAATTTCTTTTCTTGGTAGTGGTTAGTTTCAATTCAAACCAATTTTGTTCCTATACAGGGTCTAATATAGTCCTAAGCCAGATCTACTAAGAAACCCAAAGAGGATAAGATCTGATCCCTGTCCTGCTGCGCCCCTCCCCTGACTCAGGCAATGGCAAGGCCCTACTGAGGTGGATGGCGCAAGGCGTCCATCCTCTGGAGGAGTGCAGTATGTTTCTGGGAATGGGCTGATTTGTTTTTGTATTCCTTTAATAAGTATAGTTTTGACTTCTCGTATGACCATTAAGTATAAAGGAAAAATCATGACTTTCCCAATTAATGCAACTACTTCTAAAGCATAGATATGTTTGCTCTAAATGCAATGATTTAGCTGTGCAGTGTAAATTGTTAATGTCTAAAGAAAAACTCCCTGTATTCCTGTCAAGGAAGTTTTTGAGAAATTAAATTAAAATCTAGAGAAGGAAAATTAATGTTAAGAAGATAGATTAGTGCTTAGTACTGGGCAACTTGTTCTTGTTCCCGTGCACAATGGTTTGTGCTCTTACTTTTGTTTGATAACAAGTAATAAAAAATCAACTACTTGCCGTAACCATGGCACCGGTTCCAGTCAGTAAGTCAAGAAAGAATAGTCAAGGTATAGGCCTCACCATCTCTTCGTCTTCTAAGACCCCCTGTTGGAGCTTGTCTCCAACACTGTCCTTCAACCAACTTACAATCTAATGGGAAGATGAACTCAATATGTGCAGGAAACTTGGTAACAATTCTATGTAATCTACAAATTATCATTATTTTCCCTTAGTGTTTGTTTGGGCAGCTCTGGGAATGGAGCACTTAATACTTGTCAAAGCCCCTCATTCCATCTTGAATATGTGCTCCTCCAGGTCCTAGTTGGGCCTCTCAATTGTGTTCTAAACACTAGGGCAACACCCTGTGTAAATGTGCACTCAGTAAAGGTTTGAAGAATGAAGAAGGTCTGTCAAGTACATCCATGGAGCAGAGTTTATAAAAGATTCTTTAAAGATGGTACTGTGTGGGACCTAAAGGATCTAACAGAGACTTGATAGAGGCGATAGGACATTTCTGTTCAGTGGTTCTGGTGCAGATATCTTGATGAGAAAAATAAAGCCTCTGTGGGCATAAGTGAGGCAGCATAGCCCAGTGGCTTCTAAGGAACTCAGTGTCTCCTGTCTCCTAAACATATCCCTTTTGGAGACCATAGGCTCAGTTCTCACAGAACAAGCAGCTCTGCATCTTTCTTTCCCAATCAGTCATCTCAAAGTCAGGTGACCGAGAATGAAGTCACTTATGAGTGACCCCAAAATATAGTATTTCTAAAGGAGGGGGGTTGTGCATGAAGTAGATTACTCACAAGCTTCAGGGATTTATTACAGTTAATAAATTGCTTGCAACTCCCCTCCCCAAGCATCCATGTGTTGTAAGATAAAGATGAAAACCCCTAGTTAGTGAATGAATGCGTTTCTAAACATAACTGCTTCTACAATAATGATTTTTATTTAAACAGATATTTTGGTAGGTCTATTGTTATGCTATATTGTATCATAATGGGAATGTGTCCATATACTTTCTCCCTAATAATTATTTTTTTTGTCCTGCTCATCAAAAACAGAGGATTAACACTTAGCATTATCTATTGTTTACCATAAGTAATTTTCCACACACATCATCTCACTTAAGGAATGTAGGCATGCCAGTGTTTCTGGTTATGTTTTGGGTTTTTTCCAGTACTGGTAGCATCATGCTAAATCTCTCAGGTTTTGTGATAACCTCTGAAGTTATTTCTAATTTGGCAATACAAGTAGTATTGTGGAAACATAGACACACATAGAAACGGTGCTATAATAGGTCATTACATAAATGCCATCAAAATGGTAATGAAAATATGTACAATATTCTGTAATATGATTATAAGGTGTAGGTATATCCTGATTCTGGGATAGTGTTTTTGAAATTGTGATGGTAAATAAGCTACTTACCAGCAACTCTCACAGAGAGGCATAGATTTCTGGTTTTGGTGTGGCCCTTGCTGCTCTCCATACTAGCACCTGGGCTGCAAAGAAAGCTCTTGGTAAAACTGGCTGTTGGTCTCCATTCACCACAAAACGGACCTGTTATTCTGAAAGTTGCCTGTCGCATATCTGTGGCCTCAGGAAGAAGTCAAAATCCTCTGATCTCTCACAATTCATTTTTCTGTGATGGACATTTAAGAGGTCTGGGGCTGACCTTTTGGGAATATGCATCAACCCTTTCCTCTGCAGCTGCTCTGGGACTCCTCAGTGTGCAAACACAACTCAAGGGCAACTGCTTGAGTTCAACTGCAACAATGGAGAGCAGTTAATTCGCTGTTGGATTCATTAATGTCTTGGCAATCACCTGTTCCCAGCATGCAGCGAGAAGATAAGCGTCCTCTCTCTTCTGGGATGTGGGTGAGCGAAGTTCAGAGTGAGATTTCTGCTAAGAAGTTTTGGGTGGCTGAAACTTCAAGACTGCCTTCCCTTCCCGCTCGGGAGAGAAGGGCTCAGGGTGGGTGTACACTTATTGGGATGGATTTTGCATGGCATATGAAGTTTTTTCTTCATGTTACATACTTTGCCAGATGGACAGATATCAGAAGCCACAATATTAAAAGCATCCCCACTATCTTCAGCTGATCCACTCCAGCTAAGGGCTGATCCCTTACCAAACCCTGTATGACTTCGTGCCCCTTAATTTTATGATCCTGCTGATGCTCATGACCTGGTGAAAAATCGTTTGCTATGGAGTTTAAAAGTAGGGTCAAAAAAAGAGTCATCAAACAGCTCTTTCGAGCACAGATGGAGAAAAGACAACAAGCTTGAAAGTCTTGTAGTTTTTTACTGCACAAAAATAAAAATAAAAGTATTAGATAAAGAGGTAAGACTCTAAAACATAAAATTTCCCATATACAATAGGGTTTTCCTCCTGCTTAGGAGAGACACATTAACAGTACTCCTAAAAGATCTTAGAATGATAAGCCATCAGGGAAAGGCAAGGCTAAAGCACATTTGATGAAGCACTTCAAAAATTCCAGGGTCCTCACAATAAAAGAAATGATAATGATGTGTTGTTCAGGGAGTGAGGGAAATCAGAAGCTATATTTACCACTCTTAATAATAATGTTAGCTGGTTCCACTGGTCTGAAAATGATCTTGAACTTCTTCAGAAAGTTAAATATAGAGTTAACGATCAACCTCTTTAACTCCTACTTACAAACTCAAGATATAAAAAAAGTTGTCCACCGATGATTTTTACATGAATGTTCAAATAATGTTCATATTATATATAATGTTCATATTATATATATGAATCTTATTCATATTAGTCAAAAAGTGAAAATGACCAGGCAGGTCTGTAATCTAGCTACTCACCAAGCTGAGGCAGTAGGATCACAAATTCAGGGACAACCTGGGCAAATTTGTAAGACCCTGTCTCAAAACAAAATTTTTAAAAGGGTTGGGCTGTCGCTTAGTGGTAGAACATTGTTTAGTGTGCAGGAGGCTCCGGGTTCAATCTGCAGTATGACACCCACACAGTCACAAAGTAAAAATTACTATCCAGTGGGAAATGAACAAAGAAATGTGGCATTTTCATAATATGGAAATCAGTCACAATAAGGAGGAATAAACTAAAATATTAATACAAGCTAAAATATAACTGAAAATTGCAAACATCCTAAGTGAAAGGAGTCAGATCCAAAAGGCGTATATGGTATTACTTTATTAAAAATATCCACAGAAACTCGAGGGTATACATAGGTCTTTCCACATGTGAAGGAGAAACACAGAAATGGTGTTTATTTAAAACTTAGAATCAAGATCCATTAGAAAAATGCAAGTCAAAGTCACATTGCACATAGCACTTCACATTCACTAGTGTTGGCTAGAGCTGCAATATTGGGGGAAAGGAGATTGACTGCTTTGGGTATAGGCTTGTTTTGGAGAGAAAAGTAATTAAAATATTCTGAAATACCTGTGGATTAGAGAACCCAGGTGGGGTCACAATGTGTCACATACTTAGCACAGTGTGCTTTTCCTGGTTGGAGAGGCACCACAGTGTTCATGAGACACTGTGTATGGATAGAGCACTCTTGTAATTGCTGCTGAAGAGTTCACATATTTCTACAACTAAGACATTTCCTAGAATGAAACCATCATCTAGTTCTAATCTCATTATACAGTCTGTCTCTAAGCAAGCTTCCTCAGGGAACTCTGGACCTCGTTGCTTCTCAGGCTGTGAATGATGGGCTTCATCATGGGGGTCACCACACAGAAGAGCACAGAGACCAGGGTGTCCGTGTCCAGCTTTCTGTGGGCCTGTCATAGTTGAAGTTGGCTGTTCTATAAAAGACCACCACAACAGTGAGGGGGGACGCACAGGTGGAGAAGGCCTTCCTCCTGCCCTGGGCAGAGGGAATCCCCAGGATGGCCTCCATGATGAGTGCGTAGGAGCCTGCAGTGAAGAGGCAGGAACTAAGGCTCATGGTGGCACTGACAACGTGGAGCGCAGACTCGTTGACAGAGGTGTCTGAGCAGGAGAGCTTCAGGAGCAATGGGGTGTCACAGAGAAAGTGGCTTATCTGGTTGGGCCCACACAGAGGTAGTGTGATGGCCAGCAGCGTGTGGTGTGACCAAATTCACCAGCCCAGAAAGCCAGGACCCAGTCACAAAGCCAACACAGACCTTCACACTCATGATGACTGGGTACTGAGGAGGACGGCAGGTGGCCACACAGCAGTCATACTGGCCACACAGCCAGTAAGATGCCTTCTGTGCCAGCACTTGTCACCAAGAAGAAGATCTGGGAAAGGCAGCCCTCATAAAAAATGGCCTTCTTCTCCCAGAAAATGTTCACCAGCAATACTGGGAGGGTGGTGGATGTATAGCAGACGTCCAAGAAGCTCAAATTGCTGAGGAAAAAGTACATTGGAGTGTGGAGAGCAGGACTGACCCTGGTGGCCACTATTATGAGCATGTTCTCCAACTTCTGCTCTCTGTAACAGTCATTCTGCACCTCAGTCTCCAAACTCTGCTCTCTGTAACAGTCCTTCTGCACCCAGTCTGAAATCTATGCTCTCTGCAGCATTTTTCTGCACCCCAGTATCCAACCTATGCTCTCTGTAACTGTTCTTCTGCACCCCAGTATCCAAACTCTGCTCTCTGTAAGATCCTTCTGCACCTCAGTCTCCAACCTCTGCTCTCTGAAACGATACTTCTGCACCCCAGTGTTCGAACTCTGCTCTCTGTAACAGTCCTTCTGCACCTCAGTCTCTAACCTCTGCTCTCTCTAAAAATATTTCTGCAACTCAATTTCCAACCTCTGGTCTCTGTAACAGTCCTTCTGTACCTCAGTATCCAACCTCTTCTCTCTGTAATGATCCTTCTGCACCTCAGTCTCCAACTATTGCTCTCTTTAACAGGCCTTCTGTACTGCAGTCTACAACCTCTGCTCTCTGTAGCAGTTCTTCTGCACCCCAGTTTCCAAGCTCAAATCTCTTTTACAGTCCTGCTGCACCTGAATCAAACCTCTGCACTCTGTAACAATCTTCCTGAACCCCAGTCTCAAACTCTGCTCTCTTTTACAGTTCTTCTGAACCAGAATATTCAAAGTCTGCTCTCTATAACACTCCTTATGCAAACAAGTCTCCATTCTCTGCTCTCTGTAAGAATCCTTCTGTACCCCAGTCTCCAACCTCTGCTCTCTGTAACAGTCCTTCTATACCTCAGTCTCCAAACTCTGCTCTCTGTAACGGTGCTTCTGCTCCCCAGTCTCAAAACTCTGCTTTGTGTATAAGTCGTTCTGCAACCCAGAATCCAAACTCTGCTCTCTGTAACAGTCATTCTGCACCTCAGTCTTTAACCTCTGCTCTCTGTAACAGTCCTTCTGCACCCCAGTCACAAATCTATGCTCTCTGCAACATTTCTTCTGCACCCCAGTATCCAACCTATGCTCTCTGTAACTGTCATTCTGCACCACAGTATCCAAACTCTGCGCTCTGTTAATTCCTTCTGCACCTCAGTCTCCAACCTCTGCTCTCTGAAACGATACTTCTGCACCCCAGTGTTCGAACTCTGCTCTCTGTAACAGTCCTTCTGCACCTCAGTCTCTAACCTCTGCTCTCTCTAAAAATCTTTCTGCAACTCAATTTCCAACCTCTGGTCTCTGTAACAGTCCTTCTGCACCTCAGTATCCAACCTCTTCTCTCTGTAATGATCCTTCTGCACGTCAGTCTCCAACCAGTGCTCTCTTTAACAGGCCTTCTGCACTGCAGTCTTTAACCTCTGCACTTTGTAACAGTTCTTCTGCACCCCAGTTTTCCAAGCTCTACTCTCTTTTACAGTCCTGTTGCACCCGAATCAAACCTCTGCACTCTGTAACAATCCTTCTGAACCTCAGTCTCAAAACTCTGCTCTCTTTCACAGTTTTTCTGAACCAGAATATCCAAACTCTGCTCTCTATAACACTCCTTATGTAACCCAGTCTCCATCCTGTGCTCTCTGTAAGAATTCTTCTGCACCCCAGTCTCCAACCTCTGCTCTCTGTAACGATCCTTCTGCACCTCAGTCTCCAACTTCTGCTCTCTGTAACGATCCTTCTGCACCTCAGTCTCCAACCTCTGCTCTCTGTAACAGTCCTTCTGCATCCCAGTATCCAACATCTGATCTGTGCAATGATCCTTCTTCTCCCCAGGCTTCAACCTCTGCTCTCTGCAATGGTCCTTCTGCACCCCAGTCTCCAAACTCTCCTCTCTGTAACAGTCCTTCTGTACCGCAGTCTCCAACCTCTTCTCTCTGTAACGTTCCTTCTGCACCCCAATTGCCAACCTCTTCTTTCTATAATAGTGCTTCTGCACCTCAGTCTAAAACCTCTGCTCTCTGCAAGGATCCTTTTGTACCCCAGTCTCCGAAATGTGCTATCTGTAACAGTCTTTCTTCACCCCAGTCTCCAAAGTCTGCTCTCTGTAAAACGCCGTCTGCACTCCAGTTTCCAAACTCTGCTCTCTGTAACAGGCCTTCTGCACTCCAGTCTCCAACCTCTTCTCTCTGAAACGATATTTCTGCACCCGAGATTCCAACCTCTACTCTCTGCAACAGTTATTCTGCACCCCAGTCTCTAACATCTGCTCTCTGTAGGATTCTTCTGCACCTCAGTCTCCAACATCTGCTCTCTGTAACAGTCTATATGCACCCCAGTATCCAACCTCTGCTCTCTGTAACAATCTTAGGCACCTAAATTTCCAACTTAAGCTCTCTGCATCGGTCCTTCTTCACCTCAGTCTACAATCTCTGCTCTCTGTAACAGTCCTTCTGCAACCTAGTCTCCAACCTCTACTCTCTGCAACATTTTTTCTGCACCCAAGTCTCCAACCTGTGCTCTCTGTAACTGTCCTTCTGCACCCCAGTCTCCAACATCTGATCTCTGTAAGTATCGTTGTCCACCATAGTCTCCAACCTCTGCTCTCCTCAACGATCATTCCGCACCTCAGTCTCCAACCTCTGCTCTCTGCAACGATCATTCTGCACCCCAGTCTTCAATCACTGGTCTCTGTAACAGTACTTATGCAGCTTAGTCTCCAACCTATGCTCTCTGTAAGATACTTCTGCACACCAGTCTACAAAATCTGCTCTCTGCAATGATCCTTTATAACCCCAGTCTCTAACCTCTGCTCCCTGTAACAGTCCTTCTTTACAGCAACGGTCCTTGTACACCCCAGTCTCCAACCTCTACTTTCTGTATTAGTCTTTCTGCACCCCAGTCTCCGAACTCTGCTCTAGGTAACAGTTCTTCTGCACCTCAGTCTCCAAACTCTGCACTCTGCAACAGTCCTCTGCACCCCAGTCTTTACCCTCTGCTCTCGGTAACAGTTCTTCTGCACCCCAATCTCCAAACTCTGCTCTCTGTAACACTCCTTCTGCACTCCAGTCTCCACCCTCTGATCTCTGTAACAATTCGTCTGGAAATAAGTCTCCAACCTCTGCTCTCTACAACGTTCTTTCTGTTCCTCAGTCTCCAAACTTTGCTCTCTGTAAGATCCTTCTGCAACCAATTCTCCAAACTCTGCTCTCTGTAACAGTCCTTCTGCACCCCGATCTCCAAACTCTGCTCTCTGTAACAGGCCGTCTGCACCAAAGTCTTATAACTCTGCTCTCTTTAATAGGCCTTCTGCACCCAAGTCTCCAACCTCTGCTCTCTGCAACGATCCTTCTGCAACCCAGGATCCAACATCTGCTCTCTGCAACAGTACTTCTGCACCTCAGTCTGAAAACGCTGCTCTCTGCAACAATCCTTCAGCACCCAAGTCTTAAACCTCTGCTCTTGTAACACTTCTTCTGCACCTCTGTCTCCAAAATGCTCTCTGTAAGATCCTTCTGCAACCAAGTCTCAAAACTGTGCTATCTGTAACAGTCCTTATGCGCCCCAGTCTCCAACCTCTGCTCTCTGCAACAGTCCTTCTGCACCTCAGTCTCCAACCTCTACTCTCTGTAAGATCCTTCTGCATCACAGTCTCCAACCTCTTCTCTCCGTATCAGTCCTTCTGCATCCAGGTCTTCAAACTCTGGTCTCTGCAATATTTCTTCTGCACCCCAGTCTTCAACATGTGCTCTCTGTAACAGTCCTTCTGCACCCCAGATTCCAACATCTGCTCTCTGCAATGATCCTCCTACTACCCAGTCTCCAAACTTTGTTCTCTATAAAAGTCCTTTTGTTTCACAGTCTCCACCCTCTTCTCTTTGTAACGGTCCATCTGCTCCTTAATTGGCAAACTCTGCTTTCTGTAACAGTCCTTCTGAACCCCAATCTCCAAACTCTTCTCTCTGCAACGATCTTTCGGCACCTAAGTCTCCTAACTCTGCTCTCTGTAAAAGTCCTTCTGCACCTCAGTCTCCATTCTTTGCTCTCTGTAATGCTATATCTGCACCCCAATATTCAATCTCTGCTCTCTGTAACAATCTGTCTGCACCTCTGTGTCTAACGTCTGCTCTCTGTAACAGTCCTTCTGCACCCCAGTCTCAAAATTCTGCTCTCTGTAACAGTACTTCTGTACCGAAGTCTCCAACCTCTATTCTCTATAACAGCCCTTCTGCACCCTAATTGCCAAACTCTGCTTTCTGAAACAGTTCTTCTGCACCTCAGACTCCAACTTCTGCTCTCTGTAACAGACCTTCTAAGCCTCAGTCTGAAATCTCTGCTGTCTGCAACATTCCTTCTAAACCCCAGTCTCCAAACTGTGCTATCTGTAACAATTTTTATGCACCTTAGTCTCCAACATCTGCTCTTTCTAACAGGTCTTCTGCAACTCATTCTCCAAATTCTGCTCTCTGTAACAGGCCTTCTGCACCCCAGTCTCCAACCTCTTCTCCCTGCAACAGTCCTTCTGCACCCCAGTCTTCAACCTCTGCTCTCTGTAAGATCCTTCTGCACCCCTTTTCCAAACTTTGCTCCCTGTAACAGTCATTCTGCACCTCAGTCTCCAACCTCTTCACTCTGCAACGGCCCTTCTGCACCCCAGTATCCAACCTCTGTTCTCTGCAGCAGTCCTTCTGCACCCCATGCTACAAACTCTGCTCTCTGTAACAGTCCTCCTGCACCCCAGTCTCCAAACTCTACTTTCTGTATCAGTTATTTTGCACCCCAGTCTAAAACCTCTGCTCTCTGTAACAGTCCTTCTGCACCTCAGTCTCAAACCTCTGCTCTCCGCAACAGTCCTTCTGCACCCCAGTATCCAACCTCTGCTCTCTGCAACATCTCTTCTGCACCCCAGTCTTTAAACTGTGCTCTCTGTAACTATCCTACTACACGCCCGGTCTCTAAACTCTGCTCTCTGAAGTAATCCTTCTGCACCTCAGTCTCCAACCTCTGCTCTCTGCAACGATCTTTCTGCACTCCAGTCTCCAACATCTGTTTTCTGCAACAGTCCTTCTTACCCCAGTCTCCAACATCTGCTCTCTGAAACGATCCTTCCTCTACCCAGTCTCCAAACTTTGCTCTCTGTAAAAGACGTTTTGTATCGCAATCTCCAACCTCTTCTCTTTGTAAAGGTCCATCTGCTCCCAAATTGCAAACCTCTGCTTTCTGTAACAGTCCTTCTGCACCCCAGTCTCAAACGCCTTCTCTCTACAATTATCTTTCTGCACTTCACTCACCAACCTCTGCTCTCTGTAAAAGTCCTTCTGCACCTCAGTCTCCATCCTTTGCCGTCTGTAATGATCCTTCTGCACCCCAATCTTCAATCTCGGCTCTCTGTAACAATCCTTCTGCACCTCTGTCTCCAACGTCTGCTCTCTCTAATAGTCCTTCTGTACCGCAGTCTCCAACCTCTTCTCTCTACAAAGATACTTCCCCACTCCAATTGCAAACCTCTGCTTTCTGAAAAAGTCTTAATGCACCTGAGACTCCAACCTCTGCTCTCTGTAACAGTCCTTCTAAGCCTCAGTCTGAAAACTCTGCTGTCTACAACAATCCTTCTAAACCCCAGTCTCCAAACTGTGTTATCTGTAACAATCCTTCTGCAACCCAGTCTCAAATATCTGCTCCCTGTAACAGGTCTTCTGCAACTCAGTCTGCAAAGTCTGCTCTCTCTAACAGACCTTCTGCACCCCAGTCCCCAACCTCTTCTCTCTGCAATGATTCTTCTGCACCTCAGTCTCAAACCTCTGCTCTCTGCAACAGTCCTTCTGCACCCCAGTCTCCACCCTCTGCTCTCTGTAAGATCCTTCTGCACCCCGTTTTCCAAACTTTGCTCTCTGTAACAGTCAATCTGCACTTCAGTCTCCAACCTCATCCCTCTTCAACGGCCCTTCTGCACCCCAGTATCCAACCTCTGGTCTCTGCAGCAGTCCTTCTGCACACCAGGCTACAAACTCTGCTATCTGTAACAGTCCTTCTGCACCCCAGTCTTCAAACTCTTCATTCTGCACCGATCTTTCTACACCTCAGTCTCCAACCTCTGCTCTCTGTAAAAGTCCTTCTGCACCTCAGTCTCCATCCTTTGCTCGCTGTAATTGTCCTTCTGCATCCCAGTCTCTAATCTCTGCTCTCTGTAACAATCCTTCTGCAACTCTGTCTCCAATGTCTGCTCTCTCTAACAGTCCTACTGCACCCCAGTCTCCCACATCTGCTCTCTGCAATGGTCCTTCTGCACCCCAGTCTCCAACCTCTTCTCTCTATAACGCTCATTCTGCACCCCAATTTCTAAACTCTCCTCTCTGTAACAGTCCTTCTAAGCCTCAGTCTGAAACTTCTGCTCTCTGTAACAATCATTCTAAACAACAGTTTCCAAACTGTGCTATCTGTAACAATCCTTCTGCACCCCAGTCTCCAAAACCTGCTCTCTGTAACAGGTCTTCTTAAACCCAGTATCAAAACTCTGCTCTCTGTATCAGGCCTTCTCCACCCCATTCTTTAACCTCTGCTCTCTGCAAAAGTCATTCTACACCCCAGTCTCTAACCTCTGCTCTCTGCAACGATCCTTCTGCATCCCAGTCTCTAAACTCTGCTCTCTGTAAGATCTTTCTGGACCCCGTTCTCCATACTTTGCTCTCTGTTACAGTCATTCTGTATGTCAGTCTCCAACCTTATCTCTCTGCAATGGCCATTGTGCACCTCAGTATACAAGCTCTGTTCTCTGCAGCTGTCCTTCTGCACCCCAGGCTAAAACCTCTGCTCTCTGTAACAGTCCTTCTGTACCCCAGTATCCAAACTCTACTTTCCATGTCAGTTATTCTGCAACCCAGTCTAAAACCTCTGCTGTCTGTAACATTCGTTCTGCACCTCAGTCTCCAACCTCTGCTCTCTGCAATGATCCTTCTGCATCCCAGTCTCCCACATCTGCTCTCAGCAACGGTCCTTCTGCACCCCAGTCTCCAAACTCTGCTCTCTGTAACAGTCCTTCTGTATGGCAGTCTTCAACCTCTTCTCTCTATAAAAGTCCTTCTACACCTCAATTTCCAAACTCTGCTCTCTGTAACAGTCCTTCTAAGCCTCAGTCTGAAACTTCTGCTCTCTGCAACAATCCTTCTAAACCCCAGTCTCCAAACTGTGCTATATGTAAAAATCTTTCTGCACCCCAGTCTCCAACATCTGCTCTCTATAACAGGTCTTCTGCAACTCAGTCTGCTAAGTCTGCTCTCTGTAACAGGCCTTCTGCACCCCAGTCTCCAACCTCTTCTCTCTGCAACGATTCTTCTGCACCTCAGTCTGCAACCTCTGCTCTCTGCAACAGTCCTTCTGCACCCCAGTCTCCAACCTCTGCTCTCTGTAAGATCCTTCTTCACCCCGTTTTCCAAACTTTGCTCTCTGTAACAGTCAATCTGTACCTCAGTCTACAACCTCATCCCTCTTCAATGGCCCCTCTGCACCCCAGTCTCCAACCTCTGTTCTCTGCAGGAGTCCTTCTGCACACCAGGCTAAAAACTCTGCTATCTGTAACAGTCCTTCTGCACCTGAGTCTCCAAACTCTACTTTCAGGATCAGTTATTCTGCACCCCAGTCTAAAATCTTTTCTCTATGTAAAAGTCCTTCTTCACCTCAGTCTCCATCCTCTTCTCTCTGCAACAGTCCTTCTGCACCCCAGTCTCCAAACTCTGCTCTCTGCAAAAATTCTTCTACACACCAGTCTCCAACATCTTCTCTCTGCAACGATCCTTCTGCATCCCAGTCTCCAATGTCTGCTCTCTGCAACAGTCCTTCTACACACAAGTCTCAAACCTCTGCTTTCTGCAACAGTACTTCTGCACCCCAGTCTCCAACCTCTGCTCTCTGCAATATCTCTTCTGCACCCCAGTCTTTAAACTGTGCTCTCTGTAACTATCCTACTGAACCCCTGTCTCCAAACTCTTCTCTCTGTAGCGATCCTTCTGCACCCCAGTCTCCAATGTCTGTTTTCTGCAACAGTCCTTCTGACCGAAGTCTCCAGCCTCTGCTCTTTGTAATATCCTTCTGCACCCCCAGTTTCTTAACTCTGCTCTAGGTGACATTCCTTCTGCACCTCAGTCTCCACCCTCTTCTTTTTGTAACAGTACTTCTGTACCGCAGTCTCCAATCTCTGCTCACTGCAACATTTCTTCTGCACCCCAGTCTACAAACTGTGCTCTCTGTAACTGTGTTTCTGACCCCAGTCTTCAACCTCTGCTCTATGTAACGATCCTTCTGCACCTCAGTCTCCAACCTCTGCTCTCTGCAAAGATCCCTCTGCACCTCAGTTTCCAACCTCTGCTCTTTGCAATGATCCAACTGCACCCCAGTTTCAAAACTCTGCTCTCTGTAACAGTCCTTCTACACTTCAGTCTCCAAACTCTCCTCTCTGTACCAATTCTTCTGCACCTCAGAATCCAACCTCTGCTCTCTTTAACAGTCCTTCTGAACCTCAGTCTTCAAACTCTGCTCTCTGTAACAGGCTTTCTGCATCCCAATCTCGAACCTCTGCTCTCTGTAACAATCCTTCTGCACCTCAGTCTCCAACGTCTGCTCTCTGTAACAGTCCTTCTGCACCCTAGTCTCCAACATCTGCTCTCTACAACGGTCCTTCTGCACCAAAGTCTCCAAAATCTGCTCTTTCTAACAGTCCTTCTGTACCCCAGTCTCCAACCTCTTCTCTGTATAACTGTCCTTCTTCAACGCAATTGCCAACCTCTGCTTTCTGTAACAGTCTTTCTGCACCTCAGATTCCAACCTCTGCTCTCTGTAACAGTCCTTCTAAGCCTCAGACTGAAACCTCTGCTGTCTGCAACAATCTTTCTGAACCCCAGTCTCCAAACTGTGCTATCTGTAACGATCCTTTTGCACCCAAGTCTCCAACCTCTGCTCTCTGCAACAGGCCTTCTGCACCCCAGTCTCCAACCTCTTCTCTCTGCAACGATTTTTCTGCACCTCAGTCTCCAACCTCTGTTTTCTGCAACAGTCGTTCTAAACCGGAGTCTCCAACCTCTTCTCTCTGAAATGATCCTTCTGCATTCCAGTCTCCAACAACTGCTCTCTGCAAGAGTCCTTCTGCACCCCAGTCTCCAACCTCTTCTCTCTGCTACAGTACTTCTACACCCCAGTCTCCAACCTCTGCTCTCTGCAACATTTCTTCTGCACCCTAGGCTCCAACCTGTGCTCTCTGTAACTGTCCTGCTGCACCGCAGTCTCCAAACTCTGCTCTCTGCAACAGTCCTTCTAAACCGGAGTCTCCAACCTCTGCTCTCTGCAATGATCCTTCTGCATCCCAGTCTCCAACAACTGCTCTCTGCAACAGTCCTTCTGAACTTTAGTGTACAACCTCTGCTCTCTGCTACAGTGCTTCTGCACCCCAGGCTTCAACCTCTGCTCTCTGCAACATTTCTTCTGCACCCAAGTCTCCAACCTGTGCTCTCTGTAACTGTCCTGCTGCAACCCAGTCTCAAACCTCTGTTCTCTATACCATCCTTCTTCACCTCATTCTCCAACCTCTGCTCTCTGCAACGATCCTTTTGCACCCCAGTCTCCATTCTCTGCTCTCTGCAAGAATCCTTTTGCACACAAGTCTCCAATCTCTCCTCTCTGTAAAAGTCCTACTGCACCAAATTCTCCAAGTTCTGCAATCTGTAAAAGTCTTTCTGCACCCCAGTCTCAAACATCTGCACTCAGAAATGATCTTTCTGCACCTCAGTGTCCAACCTCTGCTCTCATTAATAGTCCTTCTGCACCCAGTCTCCAACATCTGCTCTCTGCAATGATCCTTCTTCTCCCCAGGCTCCAACATCTGCTCTCTTCAATCGTCTTTCAACATCTCAGTTTCCAAAATCAACTCTCTGTAACAGTCTTTCTGCACCTCAGTCTCCAAACTCTGCTCTCTGAAACAGTCCTTCTGCACCCCTGTCTCCAACCTCTGCTCTCAGTAACAGTTCTTCTGCACCCCAATCTCCAAACTCTGCTCTCTGTAACACTCGTTCTGCACCCCAGTTTCAAAACTCTTCTCTCTACAACGATCCTTCTGCACCTCAGTCTCCAACTTCTGCTCTCTGTAAAAGTCCTTCTGCACCCCAGTCTCCAATCTCTGCTCTCGGTAACAATCCGATTGCACCTCTGTCTCCAACGTCTGCTCTCTGTAACAGTCCTTTTGCACCCCAGTCTCCAAACTCTGCTCACTGTAACAGTCCTTCTGTACCACAGTCTCCAACCTCTTCTCTCTATAACGGTACGTCTGAACCCCAAATGCCAACCTCTGTTTTCTGAAACAGTCCTTCTGCACCTCAAACTCTAACCTCTGCTCTCTGTAACAGTCATTCTAAGCCACAGTGTGAAACCCCTCCTCTCTGCAACAATCTTTCTAAACCCCAGTCTTCAAACTGTGCTATCTGTAACAATCCTTCTGCACCCCAGTTTCAAATATCTGCTCTCTGTAAAAGGTCTTCAAACTCTGCTCTCTGTAACAGTTCTTCTGCAACTCAGTACTCCAAATTTTGCTCTCTGTAACAGGCTTACTGCACCCAAGTCTCCAACATCTACTTTCTGTAACAGGTTTTCTGCAACCCTGTCTCCAAACTCTGCTCTCTGTAACAGGCCTTCTGCACCCCAGTCTCCAACCTCTGCTCTCCGCAAAAGTCCTTCTACACCCCAGTCTCCAACCTCTGCTCTCTGCAACGATCTTTCTGCATCCCAGTCTCCAAAGTCTGCTCTCTGTAATATCATTCTGCATCCTGTTCTCCAATTATTGCTCTCTGTAACAGACATTCTGTATGTCAATCTCCAAGCTTATCTCTCTGCAACGGCCCTTGTGCAACCCAGTATCAAACCTCTGTTCTCTGCAGCTGTCTTTCTGTACCCCAGGCTACAAACTCTGCTCTCTGTAACAGTCCTTCTGCACCCCAGTCTCCAAACTCTACTTTCCGTATCAGTTATTCTGCACCCCAGTCTAAAACATCTGCTCTCTGTAAAAGTCCTTCTGCACCTCAGTCTCCAACCTCTGCTCTCTGCAACAGTCCTTCTACAACCCAGTCTCCAACCTCTGCTCTCTGCTACAGTCCTTCTACACCCCAGTCTCCAACTTCTGCTCTCTGCAACGGTACTTCTGCACCCCAGTCTCCAAGCTCTGCTCTCTGTAACAGTCCTTCTGCACATCAGAGTCTAAACTCTGCTTTGTGTAACGTTCCTTCTGCACCTTATGTCCAAACTCTGCTCTCTGTAACAGGCCTTCTGCACCACAGTCTCCAAACTCTGCTTTCTGTAACAGTTCTTCTGAAGCCAAATCTCGATACTCTGCTCTCTGTAACACTCCTTCTGAACCCTAGTCTTCATCCTCTGCTGTCTGTAAGAGTCTTTTGACACCCCTGTTTCCAACCTCACCACTCTGTAAAAGTAATTCTGCACCTCAGTATCCAAACTCTGCAATCTGTAACGGTCATTCTGTACCCCAGTCTCCAAACTCTGCTCTCTGTATCAGTCCTTCTGCACCTAAGTCTCCAAACTCTGCTCTCTGCAACATTTATTCTGCACCCCAGTCTCCAACCTGTGCTCTCTGTAACTGTCCTTCTGCAACTCAGTCTCCATCCTCTGCTCTCTCTAACAGTCTTTCTGCACCCCAGTATCCAACATCTGCTCTCTGCAATGATCCTTCTTCTACCCAGTCTCCAAACTCTGCTCTTTGTAAAAGTCCTTTTTTATTGCAGTCTCCAACCTCTTCTCTTTGTAAGGGTCCATCTGCTCCCCAATTGCCAACCCCTGCTTTCTGTAACAGTCCTTCTGCACCCCAGTCTCCAAACTCTTTTCTCTGCAACGATTCTTCTGCATCTCAGTCTCCAACTTCTGTTCTCTCTAAAAGTCCTTCTGCATCTCAGTCTCCATTCTTTGCTTTTTGTAATGGTCCTTCTGCACCTGAGTCTCCAATCTCTGCTCTCTGCAACAGTCCTTCTGCACCTCAGTCTGAAAACTCTGCTCTCTGCAATGATCCTTTTTCACCCCAGTCTCAAAATTCTGCACTCTGAAACAGTCTTTCTGTACTTCAATCTCCAACCTCTGCTCTCTGTAACAGTCCTTCTGCACCTCAGTCTGAAAACGCTGTTCTCTGCAATGATCCTTGTGCACCACAGTCTACAAACTCTGCTCTCTGTAATACTCCTGTTGCACCTCAGTCTCAAAACTCTGCCCTCTGTAACAATCCTTCTGAACCCCTTCTCCAAACTATGTTCTCTGTAACAGTCCTTCTGCACACCAGTCTCAATACTCTGCTCTCTAAAACGATCCTTCCCCACCCCAGTTCCCACCTCTGCTCTCTGCAACAGTCCTTCTCCACACCATTCTCCAACCTCTGCTCTCTGTAACAGTCCTCCAGTAGTGCAGTATCCAAAATCTCCTCTCTGTAACGGTTCATCTGCACCCCAGTCTCCAAGCTCTGTTCTCTCTAACAGTCCTTCTAAACCTCAGTGTTCAAACTCTGCTCTCTGCAACAGTACTTCTGCACCTCAGTCTGTAAACTCTGTTCTCTGCAACGATCTTTCTGCACCCCAGTGTCCAACCTCTGCTCTCGGTAACAGTCCTGCTGTACCTCAGTCTCCGACCTCTGCTCTCTGTAAGATCTTTCTGCAACCCTATCTCCAAACCCTGCTTTCTGTAAGAGTCCTTCTGCACCGCAGTCTCCAACCTCTGCTCTCTGTAACAGGCCTTTTGCACCTTATTCTCCAACCTCTGCTCTCTGTAACAGTGGTTCTGCACCTCAGTCTACAAACTTTGCTCTCTGCAACAGTCCTTCTACACACCAGTCTCCAAAATCTGCTTACTGTATCAGTCCTTCTGAACCCCAGTCTCCAACCTCTGCTATCTGAAACAGTCCTTCTGCACCTCAGCCTCCAAATTCTATTCTCTGCAAAAGTCCTTCTGCACCCAAGTCTCCAACACCTACTCGC
The DNA here is from genome assembly GCF_052094955.1 of Ictidomys tridecemlineatus. NCBI lineage: Eukaryota > Metazoa > Chordata > Mammalia > Rodentia > Sciuridae > Ictidomys > Ictidomys tridecemlineatus. The sequence continues at coordinate 73,602 of NW_027521429.1, forward strand.
TGCAACAGTCCTTCTTTACCTCAGTTTCCAACCTCTGCTATCTGCAACAGTTCTTCAGCATCCCAGTCTCAAACATCTGCTCTCTGGAACAGTCCTTCTGCACCAAATCTCCAACCTCTTCCTCTGTAACAGTCCTACTGTAACCCAGTCTCGAACCTCTGCTCTCTGCAACAGTCGTTCTGCACCCCAATCTGAACCTGTGCTCTCATCAACAGTCCTTATAAACCCCAGTGTCCAGCCTCTTTTCTCTACAACAGTCCCTCTGCATCCCAGTCTCCAACCTCTGCTCTATGTAACAATTCTTCTGCACCTCAGTCTCCAACCTCTGTTCTCTGCAACGGTCCTTTTGCACCTCAATCTCCAAAAACTACTCCATGTAAAAGTACTTCTGAACACCTTCTCCATACTCTGCTCTCTGTAACAGGCCTTCTGCACCTCTCTCTACAACCTCTACTCTCAGTAAGATCCTTGTGCAACTTTGTTTATAAACTCTGTTCTCTTTAGGAGTTCTTCTGCAAGTCAGTCTGAAAACTCTGTTCTCTACAAGGATCCTTCTGCACCCCAGTCTCCAATGTCTGCTCTCTGTAACAGTCCTTTTGCACCTCAGTCTCTAAACTCAGCTCTCTGCAACTATCCATCTGCACCTCAGTTTCGAAAGTCTACTCTCTGTAACAGTGTTTCTGCACCCCAGTCTCAAACTTCTGCTATCTGCAACGATCCTTCTGCACACCAGTCTTCAACATCTGCTCTCTGCAACAGTCCTTCTGCACCCCAGTCTCCAACCTCTGCTCTCTGCAACAGTCCTACTGCAGCCCAGGGTCAAACTTTTGTTCTCTGTAACAATCCTTCTTCACCTCAGTTACCAAACTCTGATCTCTGCAATAGTCCTTCTTCACCACAGTCTCCAAACTGTGCTCTCTGTAAAAATCTTTCTACACCCCAGACTCAAAACTCTGCTCTCTGAAAAAGTCGTTCTGCACCACAGTCTCTAAAATCTGCTCCCTAAAACAGTTCTTCTGCATCTCAGTCTGACAACTTTGCTCTCTGCAACGATCCTTGTGCACCCCAGTCTTTAAACTCTACTTTCTGTAAGTATTTCTGCACCTCAGTCTCCAACCTCTGCTCTCTGTAAGACCCTTCTGCACCCCAGTTTCACAACTCTGATCTCTGTAATATTTCTTCTGCTCCCCAGTCTCCAATCTCTTCTCTCTGTAACTGTCCTTCTGCTCCGTAGTCTCCAACCTCTGCTCTCTGTAACACTCGTTCTTTACCACAGTCTCCAACCTCTGCTCTCTGTAAAAGTCTTTCTTTCCCGCAGTCTCCAAACTCTGCTCTGTATAAGGGTCCTTCGGCACCCCAGTCTCCATCCTCTGCTCTCTGTAACTATACTTCAGCACCCCAGTCTCCAACCTCTGCTCTCTGCAACGATTCTTTTGCACCCCATTTTCCAACCTCTGCTCTCTGCAAATGTCCTCCTGCAACCCAGTCTCTAACATCTGATCTCTGCAACAGTCTTTCTGAAGCTCAGTCTGAAAACTCTGCTCTCTGCAACAATCTTTGTGCACCCCAGTCTCCAAAATCTGCTTTCTGTAATAGTCCTTCTGCACCTCAGTCTCCAAAATCGGCTCTCTGTAACAGTGCTTCTGCACCCCAGGATCCAACCTGTGCTCTCTGTAAGATTCTTCTGAACCCCAGTTTCCAAATCTGCTCTCTGTAACATTCTTTCTGCTCCCCAGTCTCCAACCTCTGCTCTCTGTCACAGTCCTTCTGCTTTCCAGTCTCCAACCTCTGCTCTCTGTAACAGTTCTTCTGCTCCCCAGTCCCCAAATCTGCTCTCTGTAACATTCCTTCTGTACCACAGTCCACAACCTCTGCTCTCTGTAACTTTTTTTCTGCACCACAGTCTCCAACCTCTCCTTTCTGTATCATTCCTTCTGCACCACAGTTTCCAACTTCTGCTCTCTTCAACATTCCTTCTGCACCTCAGTCTCCAACCTCTTCTCTCTGCGAAAGTTCTTCTTCACCCCAGTCTTTGAACTCTGCTCTCTGCAACAGTTTTTCTGCACCCCAGTCTCAAAGGTATGCACTCTGAAATTGTCCTTACCCACACCAGTCTCCAACCTCTGCTCTCTTTAACAGTCCTCCTGTAGTGCAGTCTCCAAAATCTGCTCTCTGTAACGGTCCTTCTGACCCAAGTCTCAAACCTCTGCTTTCTGTTACAGTCCTTCTAAACCCTAGTCTCCTAACTCTGCTATATGTAACAGTCATTGTGCACCCCAGTCTCCAAACTCTTCTCTCTTTAACAATAATTCTGCACCCCAGTCTCAAACCTCTGCTCTCTGCAACGATCCTTTTGCACTTCATTCTCCATCTTCTGATCTCTGCAAAACTCCTTCGGCACCCCAGTCTCTAAAATCTGCGCTCTGCAACAGTCCTTCTGAACCTTAGTCTGAAAACTCTGCTCTCTGCAAAAATCCTTGTGCACTCCAGTCTCCAAACTCTGCTTTCTGTAACAGTCCTTCTGCACCTCAGTCTCCAAAATCGGCTCTCTGTAACTGTGCTTCTGCACCACAGCCTCCAACCTCTGCTCTCTGTTAGAGTCCTGCTGCTCCCCAGTCTCCAACCTCTGCTATCTGTAACAGTCTTTCTGCTCCCCAGTCTCCAACCTCTGCTCTCTGTAACAGTCCTTCTGTACCACAGTCACCAACCTCTGCTCTCTGTAACGGTTCTTCTTCACCACACTCCCAAACCTCTCCTTTCTGTATCATTCTTTCTGCACCACAGTTTCCAACCTCTGCTTTCTGCAACATTCATTCTGCACCTCAGTCTCCAAACTATGCTCTCGGTGACAGTTCTTCTGCACCCAAGTCTCCAACCTCAGCTCTCTGCAAAAGTTCTTCTGAACCCCAGTCACCAAGGTCTGCATTCTGAAACAGTCCATCTCCACACCAGTCTCCAAACTCTGTTTTCTATCACAGTCCTCCTGTAGTGCAGATTCCAAAATCTGCTCTCTGTAAAAGTCCTTCTACACCCCATGTCCAGCCTCTGCTCTCTGCAACAGTCCCTCTGCAACCCAGTCTCAAACCTCCGCTCTCTGTAACAATCCTTCTGCACCTCAGTATCCAACCTCTGCTCTCTGAAATAGTCTTTCTGCACCTCATTCTCCAAACTCTACCCACTGTAAAAGTACTTTTACACCCCTGCTCCAAACTCTGCTCTCCGTAGCAGGCCTTCTGCACCCCATTCTCTGATGTCTGTTCTCTTTAACAATCCTTCTGCACCCCAGTCTCCAACCTGTGCTCTCTACAACGATCTTTGTGCAACCTTGTCTAAAATCTCTGCTCTCTGTAACAGTCCTTCTGCACCCCAGTCTCCAAACTCTGCTCTCTGTAACAGGCCTTTTGCACCTCAATCTCCAAACTCTACTCTCTGAAACAGTCCTTCTGGACCTCAGTCGCCAAATTCTGACCTCTGTAAGATGCTTCTCCAGCCCTGTATCCAACCTCAGCTCTCTGTAAGAGTCCTTTTGCACCCATGTCTCCGACCTCTGCTCTCTGTAACAGGACTTCAGCACGTCAGTCTCCAAACTCTGCTCTCTACAACAGTCCTTCTAAACCCTAGTTAGCAACATCTGTTCTCTTCAACAGTCCTTCTGCTCCCCAGATTCCGAGATCTGCTCTACGTAACAGTCCTTCTGTACCGCAGTCTCCAACCTCTGCTCTTTGTAACGGTCCTTCTACATCCCAGTCTCCAAACTCTGCTTTCTGTATCAGTCTGTCTGAACCCCAGTCTCAAACCTCTGTTCTCTGTATCTCTCCTTCTGAACCTCAGTCTTAAACCTGTTTTCTATGTAAGAGTCCTTCTGCACCTCAGTCTCCAAACTCTGCTCTCTGCAACGGTAGTTCTGCACCCCTGTCTCCAAACTCTGTTGTCTCCTACAGTCCTTCTTCGCCTCAGATTTTCTGCACCCCAATCTCCAACCCCTACTCTCTGCAACAGTCTTTCTGCACCCCAGTCTTCAACCTACTCTCTACAACAGTCCTTCTGCACCCAAGTCTCCAACATCAGATCTCTGCAACAGTCATTCTCAACCCCAGTCTCCAACCTCTGCTCTCTATAACAGTTCCTCTGTACTGCAATTTCCAAACTCTTCTCTCTGTAACTGTCTTCTGAACCCCAGTCTCCAACCACTGCTTTTTCTATCAGTCCTTCTGCACTCAAGTTTCAAATCTCTGCTCTCTGTAACAGGCCATCTGCACCTCAGTCTCCAAATTCTTCTCCCTGCATAGGTCCTTTGGCACCCCAATCCCCATCCTCTGCTCGCTGCTACAGTCCTTTTAAAGCAAGTCTCAAACCTCTGCACTCCGCAACAGTCCTTCTGCACCTCAGTCTCCAAAATCTGCTCTCTGCAATGGTCTTTTTGCACCTCAGTATTCAACATCTATCTCTGTAACAGTCCTTCTGCACCTCAGTCTCCATCCTCTGCTCTCTGTAACAGTCCTTCTGCACCTCAGTGTCCAAACTCTGCTCTCTCTAAGATCATTCTGAAACCCAGTCTCCAACATATGCTTTCTGAAATGGTCCTTCAGCACCAGAGTCTCCAACCACTTTCCTCTACAACATTAATTGTACACCCCAGTCTCCAACCTCTGCTCTCTGTAACAGTCCTTCTGTACCGCAGTCTCAAACCTCTGTTCTCTGTAAGGGTCTTTCTGCACCTCATCTCCAACCTCTGCTTTCTGTATCAGTCTTTCTGCAACCCAGTCTACAAACTCTGCTTTCTGTATCCATGTTTCTGCACGCCAGGCTTCAAACTCTGCTCTCTGTAACAGTCCTTCTGCACGCCAGTCTCCAACCTCTGCTCTCTGCAAGAGTCCTTCTGCACCACAGTCTCCAAACACTGCACTCTGTAACAGTCCTTCTGCACATCAGTCTCCAACCTCTTTTCTCTGTAAGAGGCCTTCTTCACCCCAGTCTACAACCTCTCCTCTCTGTAACAGGCCTTCTGCATTCAAATCTCTAAACTCTGCTCTCTTTAACAGTCCTTCTGCACCCAAGTCTCAAACCTCTGCTCTCAGTATCAGTCCTGCACCCCAGTCTCCAAACACTGCTCTCTGTAACAGTTTTTCTGAACATCAGTCTTCAACAACTGCTCTTTGCAAGAGTCCTTCTGCACCACAGTCTCCAACCTCTGCTCTCTAGAACAGTCCTTCTATACCCCAGTCTCCATAATCTACTCTCTGCAATGATCATTTTGCACCCCAGTCTCCAACGTCTGCTCTCTGCAAAATTTTTTCTACACTCCAGTCACGAAACTTTCTTCTCTGTAAGATCCTTCTGCACCCCAGTTTCCAAACGCTGTTCTCTGTAACATTCCTGCTGCACCCCAGTCTCCAACCTGTTTTCTACAACAGTTCTGCTCTACCGCAGTCTTCAACCTCTGTTCTCCGGAAGAGTCCTTCTGAACCCCAGTCTCCAATCTCTGCTTTCTATATCAGTCTTTCTTCACCACAGTCTCCAAACTCTTCTCTCTGTAACAGTCCTTCTGCACCTCACTCTGCAACCTCTGCTCTCTGCAGCAGTCCTTCTGCAACCAAGTCTTCAACCTCTTCTCTCTGCAACATTCCTTCCTCACCCCAGTCTCCAAAATATGTTTTATGTAACAGTCCTTTTTCACCGCAGTCTCCAACCTCTGCTCTCTGTAACAGTACTTCTGTACTGCAGTCTCCAACCTCTGCTCTCTGTAATGGTCATTCTGCACCCCAGTCTCCAAACTCTGCTTTCTGTATCAGTCCTTCTGCACCCTGTTCTCAAACCTCTGCTCTCTGTAACAGTCCTTCTGCACCTCAGACACCAACCGCTTCTCTCTGCAACAGTACTTCTGGGCCCCAATCTCCAACCTCTGCTTTCTGCAATGGTCCTTTTGCACCCCAGTCTCCAACCTTTGTTATCTACAACACTTATTCTGCACCCCAGTCTCCAACCTCTTCTCTCTGTAACAGTCCTTCTGTACCACAGTCTCCAACCTCTGTTCTCTGTAAGGGTCCTTCTGAAGCCCAGTCTCCAACCTGTTTTTTCTCTATCAGTCCTTCTGCCCCACATTCTCCAAACTCTGCTCTCTGTAACAGTCCTTCTATACCTCAGTCTGCAACCTCTGCTCTCTGCAATAGTCCTTCTTCACCCCAGTCTACAATCTCTGCTCTCTGCAACACTCCTTCTGCAACTCAGTCTCCAACATCTGCTCTCTGCAACAGCCCTTCTCTACCTCAGTCTCCAACCTCTGCTCTCTGCAAAAGTCTTTCTGCACCCAGGTAACCAATGTCTGCTTTCTGTATCAGTCTTTTTGAACCCCAGTCTCCTAGGTCTGCTCTCTGTAACAGTCCTTCTGCACCTCAGTCTCTAACCTCTACTCTGCAGCAGTTCTTCTCCACCCCAGTTTCCAGCCTCTGTTCTCGGTTACAGGCCTACTGGACTCCATTCTCCAATGCTACTCTCTGCAACAGTCCTTGTATACCCCAGTCTTTCACATCTGCTCTCTGTAAAAGTCCTTCTGCACATCAGTCTGAAAACTCTGCTCTCTGCAACGATCCTTCTTCACCTCAGTTTCCAACTTCTGCTCTCTGCAACAGTCCCTCTGCACCCCAGTCTCCAACCTCTGTTCTAAGCAAAAGTCTTTGTACACCCCAGGCTCCAAACTCTGCTCTCTGTAACAGTCCTTCTGTACTGCAGTCTCCAACCTCTGCTGACTGTAATGGTCCTTCTGCACCCGAGACACCAAACTCTACTTTCGATATCAGTTATTCTGCACCCAAGTCTCCAACCTCTGCTCTCTGCAACACTCCTTTTTCTCCCCAGTCTCCACACTCTGATCTCTGTAACAATCCTTCTGGACCTCAGTCTCATAGCTCTGCTCTCTACAACAGTCCTTCTGCTCTTAAGTCTCCAAACTCTATGCTCTACAAAAGGCCTTCTGAACCTCAGTCTTCAACCTCTGCTCTCTGTAAGATCCTTCTGAAACGCATTCGTCAAACTCTGCTCTGTGTAACAGTCCTTCTAAACCCCAGTCTCCAAACTCTGCTCTCTGTCACAGTCCTTCTGCACCCCATGATCCAATGTCTGCTCTCTACTACAGTCTTTCTGCACATCAGTCTGAAAATTCTACACTCTAAAACAATCCTTCTGGATCCCAGTTTCCATCCTTTGCTCTCTGAAACAGTCCTTCTGTAACTCAGTCTCCAAAATGCTCTCTGTAAGATCCTTCTGTAACCCTGTCTCAAAACTGTGCTCTCTGTAACAGGCCTTCTGCGCCCAGTCTCCATTCTCTTCTCTCTGCAACTATCCTTTTTCACCTCAATCTCCAACCTCTGCTCTCTGCAAAGTTTCTTTTGAAGCCCAGTCTCCAAACTCTGTTCTCTGCATTAGTCCTTCTGCACCCAAGACTTCAACCTCTGCTCTCTGTAACACTCCTTCTGTACCGCACTCTCCAACATCTTCTTTCTGTAACGTTCCTTTTGCACCCCAGTCTCCGAAGTCTGCTTTCTGTATCAGTTCTTCTGCACCCCAGTCTCCATACTCTGCTCTCTGTAACAGTTCTTCACACTTCAGTCTCTAACTTCTGCTCTCTGCCACGGTCCTTCTTAACCCCAGTCTCCCACTTCTGCTCTCTGTAACATTTCTTTTGCACCCCAGTCTCCATCTGTGCTCTCTGTAACTGTCCTTCGGCACCTCAGTCTCCAAACTCTTTTTTCTGCATTACTTCTTCTGCACCCCAGTCTCCAAACTCAGCTCTCTCTAACAGTCTTTTTTTACTGCAGTCTCCAAACTCTGCTTTGTTTAACGGTCCTTCTGCACCCCAGTCTCCACACTCTGCTTTCTGTATCAATTCTTCTGCACCACAGTCTCCAAACTCTGCTCTCTGTAACAGTCCTTCTGCACCTCAGTTAACAACCTCTTCTCTCTGAAAAAGTCCTTCTGCACCCCAGTCTCAAACCTCTGCTCTCTACAAAAGTCCTTCTACACCCCAGTCTCAAACCTCTACTATCTGCAACAAACTTTCTGCACAACAGTCTCCAACGTCTGATTTATGCAACAGTTATTCTGCACTCCAGTTTCCATGCTCTGCTCTCTGTAAGAATCCTTCTGCACCCCAGTCTCCAACCTCTCCTCTCTGTAAAAGTCCTTCTGTATCGCAGTCTCCAAAATCTGCTCTCTGCAACAGTCCTTCTGCACCCCAGTCTCCAACCTCTGCTCTCTGTAACTGTCCTTCTGCACACCAGTCTCCAACCTCTGCTCTCTGTAGCAATCCTTCTGAACCTCAGTCTCCAACCTCAGCTCTCTGCAACAATCCTTCGGCACCTCAGTCTCAAACCTCGGTTCTCTGCAATGATCCTTCTACACACCAGTCTCCAAGCTCTGCTCTCTGTTACAGTCCTTCTGAACATCAGTGTCAAGACTCTTTTCTCTGTAACAATCCTTCTGCATCTCAGTCTCCAACTTCTTCTCTCTTTAAGAGTTCTTCTTAACACCAGTCTAAAAACGCTGCTCTCTGTAACAGGCCTAATGCACCCAGGTCTCCAAACTCTTCTCCTTGCAATGAACCATCTGCACCTCAGTCTCCAACCACTGCTCCCTGCAACACTCCTTCTGCACCCCAGTCTTTAAACTCTGCTCTCTGCAACAGTCCTTCTGCACCCCAGTTTCCAACCTCTGCTCTCTGTAAGATCCTTCTTCACCTTGGTCTCCAAACTTTGCTCTCTATAACAGTCCTTCTGCACCTCAGTCTCCAACCTCTGCTCTCTGCTACGGTCTTTCTGCAACCCAGTATCTAACCTCTGCTCTCTGCAACATTTCTTCTGCACCCCAGTCTCCCACCTGTGCTCTCTGTATCTGTCCTGCTTCACCCCAGTCTCCAATCTCTGCTCTCTTTAGCGATCCTTCTGCACCTCAGTCTTCAACCTCTGATCTCTTCAAGGATCCTTTTTCACCACAGTCTCCAACCTCTGCTCTCTGCAACAGTCCTTTTGCACCCCAATTTCGAAACTCTGCTCTCTGTAACAGGCCTTCTGCACCCCACTCTCCAACCTGTGCTCTAACGATTCTTCTGCACCCCAGTCTCCAAACTCTGCTCTATGTAACAGTCCTCTGCACCCGAGAATCCAACAATTCTGCTCTTTGCTACATTCCTTTTGAACCTCAGTCTGAAAACTCTACTCTTTGCAACAATCCTTCTGCACCCCAGTTTCAAACCTTTGCTCTCTGTAACAGACCTTCTGAACCTCAGCCTCCGAAATGCTCTCTGTAAGATTCTTCTGAAACCCAGTCTCCAAACATTGCTATCTGTAAGAGTTATTCTGGACACCAATCTCCAAACTCTGCTCTCTGAAAGAATCTTTCTGCCCCCCAGTCTCCAACCTATCCTCTCTGTAACAGTTTTTCTGCATCTCAGTCTTCAACCTCTGCTCACTGTAATGATGCTTCAGCACCCCAGTCTCCAACTTCTGCTCTCTGTAACAGTCCTTCTGCACCCCAGTCGCCAACTTCTGCTCTCTGAAACGGTCCTTCTGCACCCCAGTCTCCAAACTCTGTTCTCTTACAGTCCTTCTGCAACAGAGACTCCAACCTGTGCTCTCTGTATCAGTCCTTATTAGCCTCAGTCGGAAACCTCTGATCTGTGCAATGATCCTTCTCCACCCCAGTCTCCAAACTGTGCTATCTGTAACAATCCTTCTAGACAGAAATCTCCAACCTCTTCTCTCTTACATGTCTTCTGCACCCCAGTCTCCAAAATCTGCTCTCTGTAACAGTCCTTCTGCACCCCAGTCTCCAATCTCTGCTTACTGTATAAGTCCACCTGCACCACAATTTCCAACCTCTGGTCTCTGTAATAGTATTTCTGAATCTCAGTCTACAAACACAGCTCTCTGTGACAGTCTTTCTGCACCCCAGTCTGCAACATCTGCTCTCTGCAACAGTTCTTCTGCACCAAATCTCCAACCTCTGCCTCTGTAACCCAGTCTCCAAACTCAGCTCTCTGCAACAGTCCTTCTGCACCCCAATTTTAACCTGTGCTCTCCGCAACGGTCCTTCTGCACCTCAGTCTCCAAAAACTACTCCCTGTAAATGTACTTTTGAATCCCTTCTCCAAACTCTGCTCTCCGAAATAGCCCTTCTGCACCCCAGTTCCAACCTCTGTTCTCTATAACAATTCATCTGCACCCCAGTCTCAAAATTTTGCTCTCTACAACGATCCTTCTTCACCCCAGTCCCCAAACTCTGCTCTTTGCAACAGTCCTTCTGCACCCCAGTCTCCAACTTGTGCTCTCTGCAAAAGTCCTTCTGCACATCAGTCTTAAAACTCTGTTCTCTGCTACGATCTTTCTGCACCCCAGTCTCCAACCTCTGCTCTATGTAACACTCCTGCTGCACAAAGGTCTACAACTCTGCTCTCTGTAAGATCCTTGTAAAACCTTCTTTCAAAACTCAGCTCTCTATAGAAGTTCTACTGCACCCCAGTCTCCAACCTTGCTCTCTGCAACAATCCTTCTGCACCTCAGTCTCGAAACTCTACTCTCTGTAAGAGTCCTTCTGCACCCCAGTCTCAAACCTCTGCTGTTTGCAACGATCTTTCTGTACACTAGTTTCCAAAGTCTGCTCTCTGCAACAGTCCTTCTTCACCCCAGTCTCCAAGCTCTGCTCTCTGCAACGATCCCTGTGCACCCCAGTATCCAATATCTGCTCTATGCAACAGTCCTTCTGCACCCCTGTCTCAAACCTCTGCTCTCTGCAAAAGTCCTTCTGCACCTCAGTCTGAAAACGCTGTTTTCTGCAATGATCCTTCTGCACCCCAGTCTTAAAACTCTGTTCTCTACAACGATTTTTCTGCACCCCAGTTTCCAACCTCTGCTCTCTGTAACAGTCCTGCTGCACAACGGTCTACAACTCTGCTCTCTGTAAGATCTTTGTGCATCCTTGTTTCAAAACTCAGCTCTCTATAGAAGTTCTACTGCACCCCAGTCTCCAACCTCTGCTCTCTGCAACGATCCTTCTGCACTCCAGTCTCCAAACTCTGCTCTCTGTACTACTTTTGTTGCACCTCAGTCTCGAAACTCTGCTCTCTGTAAGATCCGTCTGCAACCCTGTCTCCAAACTCTTCTCTATGTAACAGTCCTTCTGCACCCCAGTCTCCAACCTCTGCTCTTTGCAAGAGTCTTTCTAAAAACCAGTCTCCAAACTCTGCTTTCTGCAACAGTCCTTCTGAACCCCAGTCTTTAACTTCTGTTCTTTTTAACAATCCTTCTTCACCTCAGTTACAGAACTTTGATCTCTGCAATGGTCCTTCTGCACCACAGTCTCCAACCTCTGCTTTCTGTAACAGTCCTTCTGAACCCCAGTCTCCAACATCTGCTCTCTGAAACAGTCCTTCTGCACCGAATCTCCAACCTCTGCCTCTGTAACCCAGTCTCCAAACTGTGCTCTCTGCAACAGTCTTTCTTCACCCCAATTTTTAACCTGTGCTCTCCGCAACGGTCCTTCTGCACCTCAGTCTCCAAAAATTACTCTCTGTAAATGTACTTTTGAATCTCTTCTCCAAACTCTGCTCTCCGTAATAGGCCTTCTGCACCCCAGTCCAAAACTCTGTTCTCTA